>NW_013667195.1:110038-126282 GCF_000517525.1 Limulus polyphemus
CAGATTTCGTGCTCATCCCACCAACTCTGGCCACTTCTGCAGTCGTTAATCTGGGATCCATTTCGATTGACAGCCCTTTTTGTCCTCTCCGATGGACCAGGACAACTCGGACGCTGCTCAGTTGTTTCCTTGCCATGTTTCCTGAAATGCACGATGATTCTGTTGACTGTCAAAAGCGGGATTTCCAAATTCTGCGAAATTTGCCGCTGACATATTCCACCATCTGCTTGACCAACTATCCTTCCTCTAACAAAATCTGACAATTCGAGAGAACCTTGAGTTCTAGGCATGTTGTAGCACAAGATAATTAGTGTGCAGACCATTTTCATTTATATAGTGCTCTGTGAACACAAATCAGTTAGCATAAATCAGTTAGATGACGAAAAATTAGGTGTCTATTTACTTGTGACCACTCAGTGTAGTCTTGAGGCTCCCACCTAATCTCACATGTTTCCATGTGACATTGCTGCATTGTTGTATACAAATGAGCAGGCAACAACCTCAACAAATAAGAAGCAACACTGCCACCCAGCACAAGTGGCTCCCTCTATACTGATTGTTTAATCATCACTTCGAAATTAGGCAAGAAAGTAAGATGCACTTTGTAGGAAGGAAGGATGATAAGTATGAGGGGAAAATGTTAACTTCTGATACAACGCATAACCTCTTCTCACATCTAGCTAGTATCCCACATTGAAGGTGTGAAGGGATCAAGGCAAAATCTTACTTAGATGACTCCTCTTCAGGAAGCACCCACAGATAACCCATGGAGTGTGACACCCTATACTTTGGAACAGTATAGGGGCACACGTGTGGGAGACTACATCTTGTCTGTGCCAGGGCACACTCTTCACCAAAGAGGAAGGGAAGTGTTGCAAGCATAGGTAGAAGATATAAGCACAGTTCAAAATCTGCATCAGGCTTTCAGAAGTTCTATATGTGTAGTGTGGCTAGAGTGCATGAGACCATACATGGTAAGTCAACTCCAGTCCAGAACAAGGTGGTATATGGAATTTGGCTTCCAGACTGTGGTATGAGGAGGGTCCTTACCACTTTAACCTCAAACCTAGTGAGGAATTATGTTGGCTAATCCTGCTCCAATCCAACACCAGACCACCTGGGAACCAAAGGCATGCAAGTCCATGGAAGCAAGGGAAGCAGTGCTTCCCCAGTATATGTTAAAAAAAAAATTTTTTAAGTATCAGCTAAATATGAAGTTATGAACTTACAATCGGTTCATATGGAAGTTCTCTACTATATCGTACATAACCAATAATCACCTTATACAGGTAAAAGTACTGTTAGGAAGAATCTGAACTACAATTTGCAAAATGCTTCTTTTTTGAGTTGATTTTAGCTTTTTTCATACTAAAAAAAGGCTTTATTTCTAACTAAAAACATTTTTGTTATGTAATATATACTTTGAACTATAAAATGCTTCTTACATGAATAATTTTTTTAAAAGAAAATTTCAAATTCATACTTGTATTTAAAAAAACATATCTCGAATGTTATATTGGCCTCTTCTTTGGCATAAAGGATGCAATTACCAGTTCATCATACTTCAAAATACATGCAAAATTGGAACTTATTGACAATTTATAGAATATATATTAAATTATTTAAATCACTAAAAAATGTAAGCAAAATAAATAATTTATAAATAAGCTAGTGTTTCGTAATTAATATTCTATAAATTAAAATGTACAATAAACAAATCAAATATAATAAGAAAATAAATAATAATTTATAGTTAATTTTCTTGCAATATTTGGAAACTTTTGTTTTTTCTTGACCTTCACCTCATGCTCATGGCTATTTGTTACCTCTGATGTCACGTGATGTGCAGGTGCTTCATGCATTGTATCAAATGATAATGTTATTTTTTGTATGCATAAATTTTTTCTGAAGTGTGTCACCCTTCAGATTTGAATATGGATTCAAAGGATAAGAGAAAAAATTTAATTGTATTATTCAAAGCTTATTAAGTTCGGTACAAAGAGTTTTAGTGATAAAGAAAGCATCGTTAGAAATGGTAGACCTATGCCAGCTCTAAGCCTGACTAGAAAAACAAAACAGTACATTCCAAAATTCAATTTGAACCAATATGACAGATATCTTGGTTAACTGCTTGTCCTAACTTGCAGAAGATTTTCTGCTGGCTGTGTTTATTATTTAACATTGATTTAGGAACATGGTACTTAAGCGGATTTGATGATTTAAATAATATGCATAATGCAATTAAAAAACATGAAAATTCTTCCAGTCATATTTTCCACTCTAGGCCTAGCTAAATTTGGAAAATCACGGATTGTATTCCAACTAAATAGCCAACATAAAATAAATGTGCAAATTCACAATGAAAATGGTAAAGAACAAACATTTTCAAAAGATTAATTGACGTAGTATGCTATTTAGGTGAAGAACAATTAGCATTTGGAGGTCATAATGAATCATTAGTCTACTAACCGAGGCAATTATGTGGAATTGGTAAATTTGTGCAAAAAATATGATCCATTATTGGAATCACATTTAGAGAAATAGTGGTTTTTTTTGGCAACTGGGATACTGAAACATTTACCTGTGCCCAAGCACTTTTATTGAATCTCAGATATTTTGAGTTCAATTTCTAGTTGAATATATTTGCCAGTATTTTTTTCATATACAAATATTATATTTGATGTTCTACAGAATAAGATATTTGACATATCCTACTGTATGAATAAAGTAAATGAAATGGTGACTATTCTGAAAGAGAAAAAAAAGAATTTCAATGAATTTTGGGCAGCAGTCAATAGATTATACCCCCCTCTACTATGTAAATAACAAATGATCCCAGAGAAGACATTAAAATAACATACAGAAAGTTATTTTATGAAATGTTGGATGCAATTTCCACCAAATTGAAATGCGATTTCAAAGCTTGAAAAACATAGCATTCCTTGAGCTTCTTAACACTAAAAAACAAGAAGAGAGCAAAAAAATATTTCTTGAATTAGCATTGAAATCATTGCAAGATAATTATGGAAAATACTTTGATATTCATCGCTTCAAAAGTGAACTTTTAGTTTTATATGCTGACTCTGATTTGAAAGGAAAACCAGTGAATGAATTACTTTATTGTTTGCAAAATGCCAAGTTAGGTGCAGCCCTGCAACAACTTACAAAGCTGTGTGAGTTAACCTTGACTCTTCCAGCCACTAGTGCCTCAGTTGGGCATTCTTTCTCTCATTTGAAAAGAATACACAGTTACATCAGAAATGCACAAAGACAAGAAAACTTTTTAAGGAAATAAAGACTGAAAGTTTCTATGAAGATATAATAAATTTATTCAATCAAAAGGAAAGGAGGATGGAACTGAAATATAAATAAAGTAGGTAGCTGAATGTCTTGTTTTTATCTTTAATTGGAAGTACTTAATCTTAAGTATGATTAATGACTACAAGTAATTAATTTTATCTTTATTGGCCATCCTGTACATATTTTTTATTTTATTTTATAATCCACCTTAAATGCTTTTGCTTCCCCATCAGAAGAAATTACCATACACCCCTGCTGGGAATCCAACACTTGGGTAGAAGAAGGAAATGGAAAACCAGCCATAGGGGTGAGCTGTACTATATGGAGAAAACACCATCTCCCTACTCTCTAGTGAGTGGGAATGGTCACTCTAAAGAGACATCTCCATGTTCCCCCACCTCAGTGGCTAGGAACTGGTGTGTGGTAGCAAGGATTCCAAAGTTCCACTAGAAATAAAAAAAGGGGGTGAAAGAGTGGTGGGGAGCCCAAAGGAACACATCACTGTAAAACAGTGCAAAAGGTGACCACAAAATCCCTATTTTTAAAAGCAGGCCAGCACTAGATCTAAAACTGGGCAAGGAAGATGGGCAGAGATTCACTACCTGCTGTACTCATGCTAGTCCTTCAGTGGGTATAGTCTGGATTGAGCCTTGTTTAAATAATAATAATAATAAAAAAAAAAGGTTTATGCAATTAGAGATGGTATGACATGTGAAGAACAGCAACAGTGGGCAGTCTATAGTACAATGAAGAAGAAATGGCCAGATGATGGAGATACTGTGTGATAAGGGTGTGAGAGTTCATCCACATGCAAACCTGAACAGTCTCTTCCAAAGGACAATGAAAGTGAGCAGCCATTCAGTGAGTTAGGTAACGAATTTGACACTTGGAAATGTTAAAATGCAACTCCTTACAACAAAGGAAGAATATGATAAATAGATAAGCTGCCAAACCCATCCAGTGAAAGTAAAAAGAGAAAGGTCATGAGTGGATGAATGATCCCATAGAATGAAGAGACATGACCAGGAACCAAGAAAGGAAGAAGTGCAGACCAAATAACAATGGACTGCACAAAAAGAACAGACGAGGTGATCAGAATCCAAATGGGAATAAAGATGAGAAACAGAAGGAAGAGATATAGGGGTGAACACACCATCACATTCCGCACACGTTTTAGGGAGAAAAGTGCAATCTGGATAAAGAAGGATATAAATAATGGAATAGAATGTGAGAAGAATCAATAGCATAGGCATACACTTCAGAATATCAATGACCAAAGGTGAGAAGGAGGAGGAAATAAGTTTTAAGGGAAAGAAAGCCAAAGGGAGGTACAGTAAGGACAAGTAGAACAACATTAAGTTCCCAGTCAAGTAGGCTAGAAAGACAAGTAGGGTAATGGAAATGAAAGAAACGACACAGCGTAGTAAGAACTTGGGAGGTTATAATCTGATGGAAAGGAGAAATGTAGAAAGTAGCCAAGAAAGCCACCCAGTAACCAGCAATAGTCAAGATAGACAAGTTCTGATTGAAAAGCCATGTGAAGAACTCGTACAGATGAGCAACGAGAAGGGTAGAAGGATCCACACAGGGCCCAATGGCAATACATATGCCACTTCTGCTGATAAACATCTAAAGAGGATGAGTAAACAGAATGAGACAGGAAGAAGACTACTTGTGAAGAGAATCCCAACCATCATACAATGGACTGGACAAATCCCAAACATGAAGCTGGGAGGGATAACATAGCTAGATGGAAGAGAGGTACGAGACTGAAGATGAAGGGAGTGGGAGAGCAGAAGAAGAAGAGAAGGGAAGGAAGTCAGAAGGCTCAGCAGAGGAAACCAGACAATAGTGTGCTAATAGAAGTACCCAACAAAGAGTATTCTAAACGAGAGAGGAGATGAATAGGGGGTAAGCATAAAGAAAGAGATTGGACCAGTCCTGACTGAACACATTCACCACCAGTGCTGCTGGATGCAGAACAGGAAACTAGAATAGGGAAAGCTTGGCATTGTCACAAGTGGCAAAAGCATTGATGAAGAATCCTCAGACAAAAGAAAAGCCATAAAAACAACACAAGGATTGAGGATTACTCAGTAGAAAATATCTAGTCAGGTCTCAAAAAAACAATCCAGGAAAAGATTCAGGGCACTCAGAACATAACAGGCTACCATACGGGTACATAAAGAATGAGCCCAAAAGAAGAGGTCGAGGGACGGGAACACAGAAATTGAAACTGAGTGCCCTCCTGATGATTGATGTATGATACCTCAGTTGAGTTATCTGAATGGACCATCACCAAAAGGCCAGGTACAACTGGAAGAAAATTATCCATAGCTCAATAAACTGCTAAGAGCTCCTGGTTCCATCAACTCAAAATCTCAAACGAGTCAAGACAGGAATTGAAGAATATACACAAATGAACCAAATACTGAATGGGTGAGAGATGAGACTTCTTCAGCTTGACACAAACCCAGACGAGCTGCCTCCACGAAAAGAAGAGTATGGTTGAGGAGTCCTGTCAGGATGAAGCTAAAAAAAAAGCCAATCATCCATATAATGGTGGAATCTCAATCGAAATCCATGAATATAATGAGCAAAGGTACACACTACATGACAAAAACTTATGGGGCCAACACCAGCCCAACAGGAAAAGTTCAAAAGTGATAAACTCGACCCTGATGTAGAAACCAAAGGTAAAACCTGGATGATGGATAGATGAGGATGTGAAGATAAGCATAAGAGGTATCCACCTCGGTCCTCCAAAGCCTTGGAAAAAATTCCCACCAGACAGTGAGAAAACTCTCCATGGTAAACTAAGGAAGATAGAGAAACTGACCGAGATCTGAAAGATCTATGACCAGATGCCATACCCTGGTTTTCATAGGAATGACAAGCAGATGGGAATAAAATTCCTAAATCAATTAAGAAACACTTTTGATAGTATCCTTGTTCAAAACCTTTGACACTGCCTCAGAGAGATGTCAGCTAGGTACAGGATCCCCTAGAGGGCAAACAGGAGACAAAAGAGGAGGAGAGGAAAAACAACAAAGAGTAAGGCCTAGTGATAGAACTTGTAGCACCCAACAGTCAGCCACAAAAAGAATCCATAAATCCACATTGGGAAAAATGTGCCTTCACTGTTCCTGATCCGAGAGGATAGTTTCCAACAAGATTATCAACAATGAAACCTACAGACAATGGAAAAACAGATGGGAGAAGAGGAATGGAATGGAAGAAAAGGGAGTAGAAAGAAGACAGAAAAAAGGAACTTTGGAAAGACGGGACAAAAGGATAGTCAAGGAAAAATGGTGGCATGCAGTCTCAGCCTGTGACTATAGACTCGGGTACCTCACCAAAAACCCACTGGTGGAGGAAAGGAGCCAGACAAAGGTCCCTGAGATAAAAGGAAGGTAAGCATACTTGGACAAGAAGGGCATCCCTCACACCAAATCCCAGCAAGAGAGTAACCAAATAAGAAGGGATGAGGCCAAAGAAATGCACTAACATAGAAAAAAGGAATGAGTGACAGCCAAAAACCCCTCAGGGGAATTGGGATTGCTTCCAAAAGGAGATGGATGGAGGATAGATAATGTAAAAGGGTTGTAAGGGTAAGGTGAAGGTATAAAAATGAGCTTGAGAAAGACTAAAAAGTGTCAATGGATCAAAACTCCAAGCCTGAAGAAAATACTCCACAGTTTGGGAGTCCAAGAAAAGGGCTTCAGCTCAATTGTAAGCCAAAGCATATCTCCAACCAGGAAGAAAAACATAATATTCTGAAGTAAATAATAATACAAAATAGGAGAAAATAAAAAATAGGTAACATACCTGAGAAGAAAAGTCACAGAAGGATGCAGAATGTCAAGGTGTAACCACTTCTGCACTAGAAAAAGTGCTTGCAAATTTAGGCAGTGGAAAAGATTGCCTAAAATCCACTTCCTCAAGAACAAGAATTTATGCCAATGCCCAAAAGAGACCAAGGCTGCACAATAGCTGTCATGTCCCCTGACAGCTAGTGAAGCACCCAATGCCACTGTGGTAATCTGTCTAGGGTGAACAAAGTCCAATATTCAAACTAGAAAGCATGAAATTGACTGTTTCTGTGTAGTGCATGTTGTGGGAAATAAGAACTACAAAATCTGCAGAGGAAGAATTGTTTGAAAAAAACACAAAAAATATTCCCACAACAGTGGTTTGTAGATACTTCAACCAAATGTTGATGTTGAAAAATCTCACACAAGCAAAAAAAAGATGCATCTTAACACATGAGTACTAAATCTAGAAGTGATAACTGAATAATCAATATAGAAGGAAACAGCATCACACTCCTATTAGTGGAGGGTTGTTGGATACTCATTTGGATGCAACAACTCAGCAATATCACATGGAAACACGTGAGATTACTTGGGAGCCTCAAGACTAGTGGTGAGCAAAAAATTTGCATATAGAGGGAAGCACTGAATCAGAAAGAGCTAAATGTAAGAGGTGTATCATATCAGAAAAAAAATCATAACTTTTACCAGAATACCTGCTACATATCTACAGGTACAATTAGTACTAAGTTAGTCAAACTACACAAGCCTCTATGACCACTAAGGCTGTTAGCAGCATTTTCAGTCTAGAAGACAAATTTCTACAAAGCCAATGTCATTATAAACTGCATAATTGAGAAAGACAAGTAATGTCATATGATCATAACACTAAGTTTGCCTTTATTTCTTATTTTACTAAGCAGTTTATTATTAGCCTTGCATAAAATTATGTTTATTATATCATTAGGCAAGTTTTTTTAAGACAACTTGATAGCAAAATGTAATAGATTTTAACTTTTTTTTTACAAATAAAAGCCAAATATTACCTCCAGATTTCTCAATCTTTTCAATGCAAAAGTTGGCTGTTACAGATGTTGCAGGGTGATGAGCAGTTGCCTGTGTTGATGTCACGATTGTACTTCCCTTCAATATGGCAGAAACAGAATGTTGTGCAGCTTTACGGACCTTAAAAATCATATACTTGAAATCAATGAATGTCTACAAGTACTCATAAGAAAAAGATGTTAGTTAATTATAGAAAACATTATTACAAAAGCTTTTATGAATATCAATTAACCCTTTTGCTGTTTGAAGTGATTTACAGCTTGTGTGGCAGAATTATTAAATAGACATGGTTCAAAAAGGCAATAAAACAATAAAATTAACTATAAATAGATGTATACTATTACAAGCTTTAATCTATTTAGGATAAAGAATTGTGATTTCCTGTTATAATTTGCAATCATTCCAGAAAAAAAAGGATAATTTAAAATTATTTTCTAATTTTGTATGGTGGTTATGAGGTTGGTCAAATTTATTGAACCTGTATAGAGCTATAGTATAGAAAATAACAGATAAAATATACAGTTTTTCTGAAAAATATTTCATATTTAGGAGGTTTTTAGGAATTATGCAAATACAGTTTGAAAATTTTCAGGTGAAGAAAAGTACTTTTAACCTTACAATGAAAATCACATTTGAAGCAGTCAACACTTTGACTCTGCATAATTACAAAGTTTGAGTAATAGTACTAAATTAAAAATTCTGATTTTTTTGTCTATGAAAGAATTTCAATGTTTATAGAAAGTTTGCCAAATTTCTTGAAGGTACACTAACCCTTTGTTTGAAGCTTGTTTGAATCTGCTCAAAAATTCACGAATTTTTGCAGCAGGCCATTCAAAATGCTTGCATCATACGACATCAACCACGGTCATTTATGCTAACATTATATGATGTCAACTGCAGTTGATGGGTTAAGTACTTTCAGAGATATAGTATTTACACCACCCTGATTACAAGGTTGTGTAAACTACACAAGCCTGTTGCAATCAGACATAGGGTACTTGTATTCAAATATATTCGAATACAGCTTTGGGAGTATTCGTACTTGTATTTGAATACTTTGGTAGGGAAAATTAAAGTATTCGTATTCAAATTCAATAGCATAGTATTCGTATTTGCTGAATGATTTAGTGAATACTTCACACTGTAAGAGTAAATGTCAACTTTTGTACTCATCAAATTTCTAGACTATCATTACTACATCTGCAGCACATTAATTTCTATTTCTGTACAAGCTTCATTCCCACAGGAGTTTCCCATGGGAACAAAGTTTGTACAGAAAGAGAAATTAATACTTTTCTGTAAAAAAAGCAATGTAATATAATACATCATTTGATACATGAAATCCTTGACTTTCTATTGGTTATAAATAACATAGTATTGAATGTCAGAGAGAACTATTGACAAATCCTGAAAAAGAGGATGTAACAGTTGGGTGTGGCAAGAGGGGGTCTGATGTTCTATTTGATGGCTCTGTAACCAAACAAGATTGAAGGCTATAAAAAATTATGCTTTGTCTGAGTGATGACAATATCATAAAAAGTAATTTATGTTAAATTTCATACTTATTGGATGGGTGAATAAGTTAGAAAAGAGGAAATGCCTAGTCACACTAGGGGAAATTCAGGATTTTGTTTTAATATTGCCTTATAAAATTAAGAACTTAAAACTTATAAACTATTAAAATATGGATTATTAGCTATGATTTTATGCTATAATGATTAGTATAATATGAACAAAAAGTAGTTTAATTAAATTTTGAATGTAACTTACTAAAAACACTGTGACATGCACACCTCAAAGGTTATTGTATTAAATGGTTATTAATTGAGTCAAATCACTTGAGAGAATTTGAGATGGCTAGTAAACTACCTTCAGTGGTACATGAATACTTCATACTTCCTACTGCTAAGCCTGGTCACATCAAGTCAAAGTTTAAATATTGTGAGCAGACTACTTCTACTTCAGGAAAAACCACTTTTAACCTACTGACACATTTGAAGGTAAGCCTTTTATATTATTTTGTTAATTTGAACTATATTCTATGTTAATTATACAATATAATATAGGTAAACTAAATTTCTTATGCATGTTAAACTGTATATTTTATCATTTTCATTTATTTAGTATTACAGGTTTTTATTATTTTTATTATAAACTATATTCTATATTATGTAACTACGATATGCTTTTCTATTTCTAGATAATCATGGACAGAGCTACAAAAGTCTACATCTGGCTCTGGTACTTCTGTCCAGGTGAAGCAGCCTACAATAGCAGCTTACTGTACAGTATCAACTAAGATTTAAGTCTACAAACTCTCATCAGAAGCACATCACTAACACACTCATCAATTTTATTGATGCAACTCTTCTCAGTGGTGGAGTCAAAAGATTTTCAAAACTTAATGGCAGCCATAGATTCTCAGTATATTCTTCCCAGTTACAAGCATCTGTCCACAATGTTGATCAAGAGGAGGTTTGATGAAGTCCAACAAAAATTCATCTCTCTACTGTAACTTGTACCCAACATAAATGTCACTGTGGATATCTGGAGTAGCAGACAAATGTGCAGCTTTCTTGAAGTCATTGGTCATTTTATATTTGACTGGAAAATGCAAATAGTCATGCTGACATGTCAGCATTTCAAGGAGCATCACACATCTGATAACAATGTAGCTCAATAAAAATAAATCTCTAACATCAAAAACAAGGTGTCATATATGACATCTGGTAATGCATCCAACATGATCAAAGCTTTCTGTTTGCCTGTATTTGAACCACAAACACTACCTAGTGTGAGAGATGGTGACAGCTCATCTACAGATAGTGACTCAGAAGATGAACTTTTGGATGAATCTGAAACAGCAGTCAATTTATCCGAATTTCTTCCTGAACATGACCCCTGCTCTTCCCACATGCTACAGCATGTGGTAAGGGATGGCATGAAAGAAGATGGACCTCTGCTAAAAGTAATTTCCAAAGCATCAGCCAACATGTCCTACATTCATAAGTCAACAAAATCAACTGGCCAGAGTTCAGTTGGAAACACCAGCACAATGGAACTTGGAAAATAAGATGTTTAAGTCTTTATTGAAGACTAGTGTATAGCCCATCAAAAATAACAGAGCAAGTACTACAACACCCACACCATAGTATACCCTAACCTCACATATCATAGCTAACTGAAATAAATTTTGCAAAATCCAGCTTGACCAACGAAGAGGCAGAAAAGTGTAATCACGGCAGTCAAACACTGGTAAATTCCTTTGCGAGCCAATCAAAATTAAGATCATTAATGAAATTAATTCTTTGCATATTAATAGAATAATTAATGGTAAAAATCAGATTAACAACTTCTAATATGTAGAAAAACCAGTGCATTTTGGTAACACTATGTTCCAGCAACCGCTTTTATGTCATGTTGCTTAGCAACAAAAGTATGACCTAATATTGTTGCTAGTCTATGTATTGAAAGTATAAGATGAAATGTATAGACAACAAAACTGAAAAAATATTTATCGATTTCTAAATTTAGTCTCTCCATTGATTAAAGAGATTTGTCTTTTATTAAAAAGCTAGTGATATAACAGAAAATTCATATATAATTTAAGTTTAAAATTGAATTGATATTTTTACTTTCATGATAAATTTTATGCACTTGGCTCTGGGCTACATGATCCCACACTACATCCTTATTTTAGACTTATTATATCAACACTCAATACTCATAAGGTTTCATAGCACCCCCCATTCCCTTTATGGCCCCCTATCTGGATAAGTGCCTTTTGTCTTGTATGACTCTTCCTATTTTAAGAAATCAAGCATGGTGTGACATGATGCACACTGGCTTTTATAAAGGTTAGATTCCCCAGGAGAAGTTGGATAACCTAGATACTGGTACATCAAAACTTACTTTTCATGATCAAACTGTACTTGCAGATTTGGTGACAATACTGACACCTTTTGAAGAGGCAACAGAATTTTACCCATGTTGTGCCATGTGTTTATGGGCTGATGACTGAGATTAACAGCATGCAATCCAGATATAATTTCAATCTTGTCTCTGCACCAAAGAAATCTGTTCATGCCTGGCTGACTCAGTACGAGCAACGAAATGTCTTCTGCTTCGCTGTGGCACTGTATCCCAGATTGAAACTTGACTGGTGTTTCATTAGACTTATGGTCTATGAATCCAATCAAATTTTCCTGCAGCAAGAAAGTTTCCTCAACAAATAATCCTACAACTATGGAACCAAAAGAGGACTGTAAACCCCTAAACTTGCAAAAGTAAGCTCTCTAGTTTCTTTGCTGCCTCCAAAAAACCAGCCACCTCATCTTCAGAGGATACAGAGATCAACATCTAACTCAAGGGTCCTTGCATTTCTGAAGAAAGCAACTTTCTAGATTACTGGAAAATGCATGAAAAAACTTTCCTACCTTATCTCTACCAGACAAATGCTACCCAAGTGTTCCAGCATCTTCTATCCCCATTTAGCACTGGAAGCAAAAACCTCAGACCTAATCACTGCCACCTCACTGACAAGACATTTGGGAGACTGATGATCATAAAGAACAATAGACAGTAATAATACCTGTAAGTCTTCTTTAAAGATATATTGAAATATTATTTGGTCAACTTTTGTTTCGGTTTCCAAAAGTTTGTTTCATAAAATAAAGCTATTAACATCTTATTGTGTGTTATTTTATCATTATTGCATATTACCTGACAAAGTATTCATGAATATGCTCCTGAGTATTTGTATTCAAATACTTAGCATTTTCCTGTATTTGTTTTCACATTTTTATTCATAAAAATATGAATTATTCACATTTGTATGTGATCTGCATTAATTGCCCCATCCCTGGTTGTGAGAGGGTTAAGTGAGTGTGAGTAATTACTTAACAAACAAAACTGCCATTTGATTAATAGTTCTCCATGTTTAACAACAACACCAATTTTTCACAAATACTTCTAACTCTAATGGAGATCCATAAGCACTATTGAAAGAGCCTAAAAAAGGTGTTTCAGACTGTATCATAAATCTCATGAAAACAGAGCTATCAGCCAAAAACCTGATTGTATCCCCCATGTAATTCACTGCTAATAGAAGATGGCAAACATACTATTCAGAATTGTAGTTTTTACACTTTACCTTTGGCTTGGAGTGAGTAATACAATTCAGAAGAACACTGTAGACCTGTAATGTAGATGAGTTATTCCAAACTGCAGCATCTTGAGCACGCAGAAGGGTAGACAAACAACCTATAAGCTAAAAATAACATAATTGTTAATTATTTTATTTTTATGTACAAATAATAATGATATCAAGTTTTAAACATACCTCTATAGATCTAGTTGTTGTGTTACTTGCTTCACATATTGAAAAACTTTGTTTCCAAATAGGTTTAAGGATTTCTTTTTGATAAACTTAGTTTTAAGCTGATGTTGGTAAAAGATTTGCTATATTTACCCCTCTATTCAAAATCTATATCTAAACATTTGTTTCTCTAGCTTCATAAGATGACTTTAGAAGCTAGAAGTGACTGATCTGTTTCTCTTTTTAATTTATCACAAGTAATACCTATCATGCCAGAAGTAGTTAAGGTTTTTAATTTCAAAACATGGACTGTGTCCTGGTGATTTTAATCTAATTAACATTTTTATTATAGATTTTGTTGTTAAGGCCATGTTTTAATAATACAAATAAACCCAATATTACAATTAGCTTTAGCTACGTGAATGTAAAAAAAAAAAATATATATATATATATATATTGCTACTTTTCATAAATGTATTCTTACTAGTAACTTAGAAATTGTGATCTAAATACAGAATTGCCACAAAATGTAATTAGCAAGATATTCTAAAATCTATTGAAAAAACCGTGATTAATACATTTTGAAACTTAATTATATTTATTTTTAGAATGGAAGTTTTATGTACGTAATAAAACAAGATTTAAATGATTTCATGTGAATTTAAGTAACTTCCCTATAGATATAACATTTGATCATTAAGAAATAAGATCCACGAATTGCAAGAAAAATATATCATTGTTCCCATAGATAAAGCTAATTGTAATTTTGAGTTTATTTGTAAAAAGTTGTATGCACTACTATGATAAATTAAATTAACAGTCCGCAAACACTTAAACTTGTTAACCAATCTAAGTGTGCAGTAACAAGTAATTTCATTTATTTTTGGATTTACCTTTCCTGAATGATATTCCTAATCTACATAAACCTCTGATTAATTTTAGATTTCTTTTCAGTTCAGTGAAAACAATTATTAAATCACCAATCATTTTGTTAAATAAATTACTTAATATTTTATTTGACAGAATTAGAAATACAAAGAGTAAGAACAATAAACACTTTTTGAATAATAAAATATAATCAACCAATTTTAGAATACTTAAGTAATTGTGAACAAGTGAAAACTATTCAAACATTTGATTTTACCACCCTATACATGACAATTGCATCGAAACATTTAAATTCAGTTATGAATACATTAAAAGAACAATACTGTAATACTTCCGTAGTACTTGAAGAAAGAAATTTTACCTCCAAAAGTATAAAGGATACAAGTTTCTATATCTATAAATATTATTTTTTGAATAATCAGGTACTTAAACAAGTTATAGGAGTTCCAATGTGAGCTAACTATTCTACTTGTATAGCAAATTTATATCTTTAGTTTAACGAAAATAAATTGAAAACTCTTCTAATTCTGAAGTAGAAGAATTGTTAAAATGAAGGAATTGAAATAATTAATCATGATTAATCTTGAAATACTGATGCAAAAATTAATATTTAAGGAATTTAATAAAAACATTGAATAAAATTATTAAAATATTTTGTAGTAAATATGAAAATGTATTACATAAATATAAAGAAATAAGAATTAAGAATGTCTTGCTGGAAATTTCTGATAAATACTTTGTTTTTAATAAGGTAATTTAAATAACTTGGCACTATTTTCATGAATATATGAATACCATTCTCACACACAAGCTAAAAGCTCTAATACAGGGAATTGTCAGAAACTTACTTTTTTTAGTAGCATATATATAGTAATGTAAGTATATGGGTGTGTTGGGCTAAGGATTCTTCTATAGGTGTCCATGACTTATTGATGATAAACAAACAGCACACACTTCACTTGTTAAAATAACGTGTGTATGTGTGTGTCTATATGTTAAACATATGTACAAAATTCTTTACACTATGGAGACCAAAGTTGTATCTTAAATGCTATACAGGTCTCTTCTTCTTGTCAAAAGTACACTTAGGCCAATTCAATTGCTATAGAATTCAGTTTACAAGCCAAACTATTTTTCTCTATTTTTATCGCAATAATATGTGTATAATTCACTTATACTGTCGCATAAGTAACTGCAGTTGTACCCTGAATTTCCAATAATCATCTGCTCTTCGAACTTCAAATAATCACCTGCCTTTTATCAAATGTGACAGATTTATTATTATATATTTATTTCAATATCAACGTTTGTTTAGATTAAGTTTATATTTAGAAATACGCATAGCTTATAGTGTTAAATATGTATTGTGAAACTTTCACCTATTCTCTAGTTGTAGAAGATTCTCTAGTGTAAGAATCAACAATGTATGTATGTAAATGCTTAATGTAACTTTGTACTGTTACATAATCTAATTTTTCTAGAAACTCTCCACACACCTATAAGTATAACCAACACGACGTGCCAAAAAGGTAGTATCTATTGTTAGTTTGCTATAGTAAGTGTGTTACAAACTTCGGAAGCTATAACTGTGATTATTATAATGCTTATCAATTGGAAAACTTCAGATATTTGACCAGGAACATTTACAAAGTTTGAACATTACAAATCATTTAACTTCAGTAGATTCTCATCAGACATTAGTGTTTTTTACGATAATCGTTATACAACTTCTTCGTAAAAAACTTTGTGTGTGAGACTGGTGAACAATGAAGGATATGAATGTATGTAAATCATTGTATGTAATAACTATTTGTAATAACTTTATTGTAAATTGTAATGTTGTTTGTATATACAAAACATGT
>NW_013667195.1:126370-129549 GCF_000517525.1 Limulus polyphemus
TGTGGCCAAATATCATAAATTGGAGATATATCGGCATATATTTAAATACTAAATCCAAAGTACAATTTAACTACTAAATTTTCAGTTAACACAGTTTCAGACCTTTCAATATTGTAATACGCAACTCAAAGTCCACGCAAGTGAGTTCAATTACCTTAGAACACCCTTTGATGAGACAAATTATTCTCCTTATCTCTTTCAAACTGTTACTCTTACTCTAACATATCAACCATTAGGCCATTCACTCCCACAATAGTTAAATTTACATTTTTTAACTTTTCTCTGACCAAACTTCTCTTTCACGTGACTTTACTTTTACTCTCTTTCTGTTCATCTGGTCACAGCTATTTATACGTCTATCACTTAGGCCTTCTTGAAATCTCTATAGCCTTGATATCAATGGATTGCAAACACAACATTCAATAGCCTTGACATCAATGAATTACAAACACAAAATTATTAATTAATAATACTACCTACACTAAACAGTCTTTATATCTGACAGGAATATAAAGTCTGAAAATTAGTGGTTACAGTGGACTTTATGAATCAACTTAAGTGGAGGTTGGGAGTTATACAAGTTTAGATAACTAGGTTGGGTTTTTATACTTTTATACAAGTATAATTTGTCTACTGTACTACTAATTAACTTATTCATTTTGGACTTTACTACTATAATGTGGGTTGGAATGCAACATAAGTGGTAAGGTTACCCCCAGTGGTAGGACCTTATTCTCATTTTTCTAAAGTCACCTTCCTACAACTGTCTGCAGGCAGTGAATGGTGATATAGATGGGGGACATTCTGGGCTTGAGCCCCCATAGCTTGTTCTCCTTACTTTTTCTTATTTTTGTTTGTTCTTCCTTAACATGTGATACTAGCAAACGGAGGTTAGATACGGTATTCCCACTGCAATGTGGGTCCTACTTCTGCAGTCACCCCCAAAACTCAGAACACATCTTATATCCCACATGGTGATCTTCTTAATTTATGTTATAGTTTTTTGTTAAGGCCTGTTTTGATAATTAAATATTTTTTAATCACAAGTTTGGGCTTTCTGTTTTTAATGCAGTGCTTCCTTTTGATGTTAATCTTTGCTTGACTATCACAACTATAATTTTGGGTTTATTTAAGTTATCAGGATAGGCCTTAACAAAAATCCATAATAAAAAAAATGCTGCATAAATTAAAATCATCAGGGCACAGGCTATGTTTTGAAATTAAAAACATTATACCCTTTTGGATTAAATAACAATTTTAATAACTCAACTACTTTAAGTTTGAGTAATGATTACTGTATTGCTAATTTGGTTTTCTTTTTAAATAGTTTTTCCCAAAAAATAAGCAAATATGGGGTAAGTGGAAAAATAAAATAAAATGGATTGATTTTCTAGAATTCTGTAGTAATTTAAATAATGTTTTATATTCTAGCACTAATATTTGTAAATTACTTCTAAAAAATATTTATCAACTTAATCTTCCTAATATAAGGGCATTAATTGATGTAATTAAAAAATTTAGTTTTCAAAATAATCATGCAACATCTACTTCTAAATATTGTGAAATATCAATTAAAAGTTAATTTATTAAACTTTGAAAAGAGAAACTTCAAAGAAAAATGTCATATCTGGTAATTAATTTTGAACATAAAATATTTAATAACAAATTTTTAAATCATTCATAAATCTATAAAAAATAACACTAAAGCCTACAGTTAGTTATAAATATGAAATTCCAAATCTGCCATGATTATACAACTTAAGAGTTTTTTAATTAACTTAAATGTAGACCAAGTAAATAATTTACATTGTGAATGTAAAACAGTATATTTATTGATACTTTTCATAAACACCCACTCTCCATACTTATTCATATTTTTTTCTTTATTCTTCTTTAACATGAGAGACCAGCAAAAATGAGGTTAAGACTGGTAGACAGTGTATTCACACTGCAATGTAAGATATAGTTCCACAATAACCTCCAAAACCCAGGACACATCATATATCCCACATTATAGCCTCTGCTCTGATGATCTTTTTAATCAATGCAGTGTTTTTATTATAGTTTGTTTTTGTTGTTGTTGTTTTTTTTTTGCTAAAGCTAAATATCTTTGTAACAATTATGTTTTCTGAACTGTTAATACGTTCTTATACAAGTAAAATGTTCAAAATACAGGGCTTGAAAAAAATGTATCAACTGAATAGCTGAGAAAAATATATTTTTTACTGAAAAATTGTCAACAAACCAACTGTTTAGCAGACAAGCAAGAAACTAGGCTAAAATGACAACATGAAACGTTCATAATAGCCATTACCTATGCATATGTACAGCACATTCCATGTTAGTAAAATGAAAAATTCCTCATCTTTCTGAAATTTCATTAAATGTATTAGGAATGTCATCTAAGTTCATAAATCTTTACTCACAAAAATAAAATCTTCAATTAAATTAGGTTTCAACAAGCGATAATAACCTCAAGATGTAAATAACAGTGGTGCCATCTCATTTTTACCATAGTTTTAAATATCATGTTTAAACACAAAACTTCTGAAACAAAAAAAAGGGGGGGGGGGAAGCTGAAAAGCAGTTGGCCAAATCTGCCCTCTTGCACAAATATTAATTATTTCATTTTGTTTAGAGCATGGAATATCAAAAAATGTAAGAAGAAACTGTACATTTTAAGTAATTATTTACAAATTGATAAGGGCAGCTAGTAACCTACATAAATCTCTGAATGAACTAGCTAGTATATTCATAACAAATTAAAGGTATTGCAGCATGGCAACATCATTTCATTTTTTACTCTATAGTACAACTACAACAGACTTTTGGTTCATTGAGTAACACAAAAGTTAGAAAACAAGAATAACAGTGTTTGGATGTTAAAAAATTAAAAAGACCTTCCCACCATCTTCAGAAGTGTGTTATCTATTCTATCTGCAAATATAAATTTTTTGCAGTTTCAATTTATAGGTTTTTAAATTCCAAACTTTTTATTTATCTTGTTTACTAGTTTTTTTTTTATACTCAGTTATGGGCAAATGATTACTTGATATGGTAGCTAACTTTATACATTGTAATGACAAGCTAGCTGATACTGTTCATGCTGAATTACTATAGCTATTGATTATTTGGTCACATTAGTTCAACATGTAAAATGTTAAGCTGCAGATGGAGAT
>NW_013667195.1:130492-135216 GCF_000517525.1 Limulus polyphemus
CCATAGAATTCCACTATAACTTATCAAGCTTAGTAACTAAGATGTATTTTAGTCTTAAAACAATATGAAATGTTGAGCAGACTAAATATTGGTTCAAAAGAAAGAAATGACATTATGTACATTAGAAATGCTGAGAAAACCACTAGGGGACATTCTGAGCTTCCAATTGGTTATTCATGTCATATATAAAAGTAAGTGTATATAAGGGAACGTTTCCAAAAATGTAAAGAGGTGAGCAGGGTGCCACTGTGTTTGATTTATTATGTGAGCAATATCTTAGCAAATAGAAGAGATAAGACCTTCTTATTTTATATTCTAGCTTGTCAATATCTGTAATTTGAGTTTCTAAGTCATTTGAAACTATTGACTTAATATTTTGACTTCACAAACATCTAATTTGAATCAGTGCTGCATTCAACATACCACATGACACACAAAAAAAAATCGATGTTTATTTGTGTTATTTTAATATTTACTTTTAAATTAACAAATTGAGTAATGTATAGTTCTAAAATTTGAAATATAATCTACAGTTTGATACCAAACTCATTGGCATAAATTCATGAAATAGTACTTCAATAAAATGTTGAATGCGAGTCAACAAACGAGATGACATTACCTGTGACCCGTCTCGAAAGTGTTAAAGAAACATCAGATATTTGTAAGAAAGGTGACTTCAAGGGGTAATAATAACATCATTTACACTAGTATTATGATGTTTTTTGCCTTATACAAAATATAGAAGAAACAAATCCACTTTTCAATACCGCTACAAACTTCTCAGTACCATATTTAGTATTCTACAAAAGATTTGGATGCAATGCACCAAGCCAGTTTTGTTGTAGGCTTGCATGAGAATAATAATAATAAGAATTACATACAAGCCATTTTAAGCAGATTTTCTTTTCCTTGCAAGTCTAAAATGCATGCTTTTTTGTGCAATTTTATATCTGTAAAGCCTTAGCAGTCAATAGTGAAGGTTTTAAAGTGTTGTTTGAACTGAATCTTTACTGCTTAAGATGCTTTTTGACCAAATGTTCTATTAGGGTTTTGTGCAATTCATTGTGATCACTATTATGAACACTTTCATGGTTCATGATAAATTTATGCAAAGGATGTAACCTGTGGTAATTGAGCATAACATTACAACTTGATAGTTTCATCATTACATGTGTTATAGAATCTACTTAAAATTTATATTTAGTTGATCTTTGGGAAATTTAAATTATAGCCTACTTCTTTTGATGAAAATGGATTTAAAGTTTAAAATTAGATTTTCATATTATTAAATTTTATAACCTAATTATCTATAAATGTGCATTTCTACTGTATCTGAATATGAACCAAAAAGCTGAGGTAATGTGTAAGATACTTTTTTCTTTTATACACAAAAATTGTTTTCATCTGAAAATTAAAATGTTAAATCTTGTAGTTTGGATATGAAAGAAATTCAGAAATTAGAAGAAAAAAAAAGATAAATTTGGACAATATCAACTATTCCCAATTAAATTGGATATTAAAAATTGCAACTTCAAATTAGTAAGCACAACTTTCATTTTAATAAAGTGTAGTTTGAACAGATAACTGTGCATTCATTATATAAACAAATAAATAGTCATTTTAACATTTTAAATATATAAAGATGGAAATATAAATAAATTTTTGACAGGTTGTTTAGGCAGAGTATTCATAATGAATCTAAGTTTCAAATGGATTTCTACAACTGGCAGTTGCTGTCCATTTGAAACTTAGATTCATAAATAAATTATCATGATTAATTTTAATTAATATACATATAAAATAACTAGGTTTTAAAATTATTTTATACGAAGAATAATTTGGCTATACTAAGACAAAATCCTTACCCCACGAAGAAGTGCATTATGGTTGGAATTGATAAATTTTCCAAGAAGATTCACAAACACTTTTGAAGTTTCTGAAAACTTCAGTTTCAGCACACTAGGTGGAAGCCTGAAATTCAATGGAAAAAAATTTATATATATATATATATATATATATATATATAGAGAGAGAGAGAGAGACACACACATGGCATTGTAATGGTCTAAAACTCACTGCTACAATCAGGGTTCAACAACAAAGTAATTTATTCTACTATACCAACACTTAGCAAAACAGTTAATAAATACATGCCTGGCCAAAGCTTGACACCAATGTTAGTGAACAATATATCATAAATATCAATTATTTCAAATAATGGAATCAGGAAAAAAACAAAGAAAAAACCTAATTTCAAAAAAATACAGCAACACAAAAATACCTTTCAATACTAATAACAATATTGAGAGATAAACAGCAATTCACTAACTGTATTGTTCACTAACTATCTCAGGACTCTCTCTCTCTGTTAGTGAAGCTTCTGGCAGGGTATCTATCCACTAAGTAGGTCACAAGAGTACACCTCACGTGATCATAAATTTACAAAATTTTCTGCTACATTAATAGTATCTATATGTCACCATGAGGGAAGCTGGTGCCACTTTCATCATACATACATATTTACTCAAAATACAAATGATCAGCTAGAAGGTAAGTTAGCATTTTAATGCAACTAAATATTCATAGATAAACTAACTGGTAGAAGAAAACAATAAATGCATGATAAACACAACCATAACCATGAAAAAAAAAATTGCTATTTCTCAACATGTTTCAAATGCTACTTTGTTCAGATAACTGTATGAAACAAACGAAGAAAATGTTGTGAAATTTGATGCATAAATCAATTTGACCACAGAGAAGATACCATACACAGACATATGATATGTTAAGATGATATATCGTGGTCACACCACATGGTATCTTATGTGTATGAATGCAGTTTTGAACAAGTTGTTGCAATGTGTACACTGTCTTTTTCATGGTCAAATAGGTCTACATTCCAAGGTAAACAACACTATGTTCATCGGTCTCTTGAATGCAGTCACACGAACAGTAAAAGTGACTTTTAAAACACTTGGTATATATGAAACCTAAAAAAAATGCTTAACAATTTTTCAGCTTTTAAAATGTAATCTAGTATCTTGAAGTTATTCCTAGAGGAGACACAATTAAATTTAGTTTAGATTGTGATTCCATACAGTAAAAAATAAAAAAGTACACATTACCATATTTACTGAACCATAATTTTTTCTTAAAACTTCCATGCATCTTATAGTTCAAAGGTTACCCCCTGTTATAAAGTCCATGAATGATGTCACTAGTAGTAGAAGAATCAGTGACATTGAGCCTTTGTTCTAAGTCCCTGCACATTATTGTGCAACCTCAGAGTTCAGTAGCATGCACAGAATAAGTAAAACATGTTTCTGGGTTACAAACAATAATCAGTTTGTTGGGTTCTTTCTTTTTGTTAAATCTGATGAGACCCCAATAGGTACAAAACAATAAAAAGGTTTTCTTATAAGCATGACAATAGTGATGAGGACTTTTTGGGCATCTATGAATAATAAAACTTCATGCTTCATTGTTGTTTCAGGGTTTTGCACTGTTGTTTTTGTTCTGGAACAGTATGGTAAAGGTAAGTATTAAATATATACACTAAAATAGTTTTTATACTTATTTCCTTTTAAATGTTGGTGTTTCTTATGGTCCAATGCATATTTTATAGTCTGGGAAATACAGCAGTCTATTTCTAACCAGCAGCAAAAAGTATGATTTGTGTGATGCAATAATAACTTAAAACTATTATTGCTAATTAACATATCTAAAATATCTGATAAGCTATAACATTTGTTTCTTATGCAGGCTTATCTGTAAATCTGATGGGAGCTTGTCATCTTTATAACAAAAGTTACAATTATTTTTTGTCAACTTAGCACCAAAACTGACAACTCCATCCAATATTAAAATGTATAAATAATTTCTAAAATAAAGCCATTTTGAAAAAAAATATATCCAAGAATATTATATAAATGATTTACAATTTATCTGCAAAAGAAGGATGCAGTTTTGTTTTCTTTCACTAAACCCAAATGGATTTTATAAACCACTTGATAAATTTTCCAGAATGTTTTATTTAAAGTACATAAATAACATATCAGATCTCTCATCAGCTGTATTACAAGTTTTAGAATTGATACCTTGTGACTGAAAATTCCACCAAAAGAACCTCAATTTCAAGACAAATGTATCTTCTGACCATATTATCATTTCTTTTTAGTTTCTCAAAGTTTCAAAAGACTTAAAAAACAAATCCACAACAAATTTGTTTTTATGGGAAAAATATTTCTTACAGTTAAAAAATAATTAAAACTTATAAAATAAGGTTATCATATCCTATTCTTGAATTCAGTGACAAGTAGTTGCAAAGATCTAATTTCACGGTAGGTTTGAACAAATTTATTTAAGAGTAGAAATGAGCACTGATTACCAGTACTGAAAAAAATTATGGTATCAAATAGATATTACAAGAGTAGAATATATTGTAACAGCTTCTATAATAATTATATTAAAACTTATGAACATACAAACTATCAAAGCATTTTGGTGTAAACTTCACTTTTTTTCATTAAGTAAAGTAAAACTTTTTTCAGAAAAGATAGCTGAAACATGATGCAAACTTGGTTTGCATGAATAAAACCACCTAAAAACAGCTGCAAAGAACATTACTGTTTGAATAAACATACGTTGGAGGAAATGTTAAGTGCCTAAAAGACAGCAAACACTGAAAATGCTCCACAATGACAAACCAAGTCCAAGGCAGT
>NW_013667195.1:135297-138593 GCF_000517525.1 Limulus polyphemus
TTAAGTTAGCCTAAAACGTAACAGCAAACAACTGAAAATAGCTCCACCAATAGACAAACCAAACGTACCAAGGACAGTTAAAAAAAAAAAACAACAAACAGTTAGGCCTACAAAATGCAGTAAAAGTTCTAGGCCTAAAAACAAAACAAAATACGAAAGTGAACACAAAAACAACAAACAAGGCTGCACTTTAGAAATGAATAATATTGAATAGGCCTAAATAATAGGCCTAATATCCAAATCATTGGGAGTAAGTGTCACTCTTGTACCACAAATTTTGCTGTGAAAAATGTCAAATATCAGTTGTTCAATGTTAAATAATTATTACAGAAGTGCTCATATCAATACTGTTTTGCCTAAAAAAGCCATCCAGTGTTTTACAACAGTTAGCATCATTTTCTAAAATATCTAAAAATGCTTTTTTTTTTGCTGTTTCTTTGTAGTCTCCCATGTTCCCAGCAAAGCATCTGAAAGTTAAAGTGTATTGTGGAGTTACTAATGTGTACACTGTCACTGTAATAAACTAGACTGGCTCCCAGCACATACAACATAATTGACAGTAACACTGATGTCAGGTCCAACTAAAATCATCTTTATATGATACATCCCCCCAGTGCCAGATTTAGACTTGGTGAGGCCCTAAGCTATATAAAGCTTGGAGGCCCCTTGTTAAAAAGTTACACCAGAAAGTCTCACAAAGGTGCATACCAAAACAGGACCTTGGGTCGCAACAAAAAAATTAAAAACATATATATATATATACCTTTTAATTATTTAATAGCAAGGTATTTAAAGTGAAAAATTACATATTTATCATTTGGCTGGCTTAATCTCTCTCATAGATAAAATCTTAAAATACAGAAGAAGAAAAAATCTGAAATTTTGTGAGGCCCTAAGCTGTAGCTTGTTTAGTTTATGCCTAAATCTGGCACTGCATCCCCCCTATGTTATGATATGATGTAATACACTTTTACAGAATTGTTTTTAAGGGCAAATTCAGTCCAAAGCTGGCAAAAATAGAAAGATGTATCTTTATGTAAAACAATTCTATGAAATAATATTTAATTTTTCAAATACTTTATATATCTAGCTTCTGGCTCATATTCCTAAGGTTTTTTTCCTTTAGGAACAGCATTAATTCCAACCTTTTAATGACCATGCTCAAAAGAGACACAACTGCTGTTAGAGCTTTTTCCGTTTCAACTGTTTCCAGTGTGGTCATCTGAAAAACACCAGTATATACATTAAAACATATTAATGACATTTTAGAATGAAGAATGATATGTTAAAAAATCACAGTTTTTTTAAAACCAACAATTACTTTATACACAGTTCTAAAAATGAGACTGTTTCCAGTCTCAAAATAACAAAATACAAATAACTTACTGTATAGGATAAAAAGTAGTAAAAAAAACAAGATACTGCAAAAAAGTCTCATACACTCTACATGTTTCAATGTATATCACTGCGGCATCCTCAGGAGTGTAATGTTTTGCAAAAAAAAAAAACACTTATTTATACAATTACCAGATCACAAATTTACATAATAAAGAATTTCACACCATCTACTGACAACAGTTTCATCGGGTACATCATCCTTATTCAATAATTTAAAATTATTTTTTTTACATTTAATTATCTCAATAGATTCACATATATTCATACCAATTAAATTTCCAGTTTTGTGCTAAAATAACAATTTTTTCCCATTGAATCGTGTAATTAGTTTCACTAACACCTTCTGCTAAAGGTCAAATAGTAATATTATTGTTTTTAACGTTTCTTTTGTGTTCATTCATTCTGAATTTTAAATTTCTTCGAGTTTGTCCTATACAAGTTTTTTACATTCACATGATATTTTATATATACTTAATTTTACCATTAAATCAATTTTATTTTTAGTTGTATTAAGAATTTGGCTAACTTTCTTTATCAGTTTGTATATTGGAAAAATATTTATTTGTTTTTTAATTTTTTCAATATTTGACAAGATAAGCCTGGTATAATGATAGTACTAAACATTCTTTTTACTTTTTTCAGCAAATGGTTTTAACTTAATATTTTTATCCCTGGTTTTAGTTTTTGACAGCTCTGTTAACAACATCAGGATTTAAAACCTCTTTCTACTACAATGTGCTTAATTAATAATAACTCATCATTAATATTATCCTGTTTACAACATAATTTTTGTATCCTAGCCACATAAAAGTAAAAAACTAGTTTTTGAGATTTAGTGTTACAAGATTGTTGATGTGGTAAAAATATCACAGAGAAAGGTTTACAATAAATGGTAGTTTCCAATTTATCCTTATTGAAGTACATTACATTACCCAGAAGCTACTCTGATCTGCTCGCATGCATGCCTCATGAAATTTTTTTTATTATATTACTATTTATTTTACTTAATCTAACCTTAACTAACCTAAAGAGATTCCTATTTTTACATTCTTTTTTTTTTATACTAATGGTAGGAGTGAACTAAATAATTATTAATTTAATTAAATAATGCATCAGAGAACATAGAACAATAACATGCAAAAAGCAGACAATGTTCCATAACTATCACAGTTTTCTGGCTTCCTAACTATGTGAAAAGAGCCATTACAAATACACCCAAGCTATTCTATATGTTTCTCGTGGGAACAAAGCTTGTACTGGAAGAGATATTGACAATCCTCTATACCGAAAATAACTTAATATAATATGTCACATGATAAATGAAACCTTGGCTTTCTATTGGTTATAAATAATATAGTATTAAATGTAATAGATAACTATTGACAAATCCTAAAAATGAGGACGTGACAGGTGGGTGTGGCAAGAGGGGTCTGATGTTCTATTTGATGGCTCTATAACCAAACAAGATTGAAGGCTATAAATATTATGCTTTGTCTGAGAGATGACAATATCATAAATAGTAATTTATGTTATTACTTATTGGATGGGTGGTGAATAAATTAGAGAAGAGGGAAAGCCTAGAGAAATAATGTCACATTTCTCACACTAAAGGAAATTCAGGATTTTCTTAAATATTGCGTTATAAAATTAAGAAGTTAAAACGTATATACCATTAAAATATGGATTATTATCTATGATTTTTATGCTATACTAATTGTTATAACATAAACAAAAAGTAGTTTAATTAAATTTTGTATGTAAGTCACCAAATCCCTTGTGACATGCTCAGTAAAGGATGACCATGCATAGAGGGTTAAATATTGTTGTGTGAGCGAGGTCATGTGACTAATGTCACGCCACTTCTCTCGAACCTTCGGGAATAGTCGGGAGATTACTAG
>NW_013667195.1:139573-153054 GCF_000517525.1 Limulus polyphemus
CTGAAGACGTGCCACCTGAAGAAGCCACCATCGAAGAAGAAACTCTGCTCGGTTTTGAGAAGGAAAACAGTGAAGCTCTTGATGAAGTTACTACCACTGATGTGCCTGTTATCGACGATAGAACATTTCCTGATGGGGCAGATGAACCCCATATGAAGCAGAGGCCAACGAGACGGAGTCCAGTACGGAAGAAGATACGTCCCATAAAATTAAGAGACTTTGTTGAATTGCAATTTTGTGATTGTAATTCTGTACATTTAATTAAGTTATTGTTAATTGTTATTGGTTTATTGTAAGTGGCTATTGTTCGGGATGAATACAATACTAAGGAGGGAGCAGTGTTGCGTGAGCAAGGTCATGTGACTAATGTCACGCCACTTCTCTCGAACCTTCGACAACAACTTTTACAACAC
This sequence comes from Limulus polyphemus, assembly GCF_000517525.1. NCBI lineage: Eukaryota > Metazoa > Arthropoda > Merostomata > Xiphosura > Limulidae > Limulus > Limulus polyphemus. Next base: position 139,987 of record NW_013667195.1, read on the forward strand.
ACGCTACAACTCACAGTGCATACCATTTGCTTGACTCAATTATCTATATCTTCAATCCCACTGGTTTTTCTCGCCAGGCTGATATACTAAAAAAGAGGGCTTCTAGCAAACACTTGGACATTCGCGGGGTTCCGCGATAATTCGAGAAACTTGTTCATTTTCAACAAAAATGAAGATGCCAAAGTTCATTTAATACAATATTTAAATTTTGAATGTATAATTTGAATTCACTACTATAATATTCAATAAAACTTGTTGTTTTGAGGAAAGATCAGGATACATATATAATATATAATCTCCCTATAAAGGGAGATTTTTTTACAACTGTTTTTCTATTTAAAAGATGGACCAATGCAGCATGAAAAATATGTCAATTTTAACGATGCAGTTGCAGAAAGTTGTACTTGAAATTAAAACCAATGAAACAAAGCAGGAACAGCTACTCAAGAAATAGACAAAGTCAAAGCTAAGATTTTGAATCTTTACGATCATTATAAGATACTGTAGAAAAGGTGTAAATCAAATGCAGAGAAGAAACAATTGTTTGTTAGAGAACTACAAAACTACTTTTTCAATGCACACCAAGATGCTCAGAAGATAGAAACTGGCCAGTTCTGCAATCAAGAACAGAAAAAAGATGTCAAATTTCTGAAAGCTTTATAAAAACAGAAGGTGTCTTTGAAAAAAATAAAATAAACTGATGAAAGAGAATTCTTAGATGATGAGAAAAAAAGGCAGTCCAGAACTAAGAATATAATACGTCTTGTAGCAACTGTCAATATAAATCTAGAAAATCCCAATACTGAGCCAGTAAGTTCCACAGACAGTCCAGATACATAGTCTAAAGACAACAATTTTAAATGTCCATCTTACCCTGGTGCTAGGCCTAAGAATAATATATCTATAAGAAAAGGAACTGTTATTTTGGGGCTTCCAAGCAATCCATTCAGAAGTCCAAGATTTAAACAATGCCAGATCACTTAAATTTATCTGCTAGTCAAAGAACAGCACTTATGGCTGCAGTCATTTCAGATGGTGAAACTGATTTGGATAGTATGACTTTCTAATTTAAGTACAATGAGTTCAGTAAAAAAAATTCGATTGAGGGATGCCATTGCTACAAAAAAACCTTATTTATTCCACCGAAGTATGCAACCATGCACTATAAAAGAATCCAAAGCCCAATAACAACACAATAAATATTTATATTATCAAAAAGTACAAGTAAAAGTCTTTAATTGACAAACATTACATCTGACACTTATTTTGTAATTGAAATGTTTGTGTAGTATTTATTTCATTAGTTACAAGTTGTGCATAAAAACCTTTGCAGACAAAACCAAAATTACAGTTGGCTTTATTGATATTTTTCTTGTATTTTACCAATTTTAGATTTAAACTAAACAAATGTTATGTCTATTGGATATTTTTTTAAATCAATAAAAGCTATATTATCTTTAATTTTATTAATCACATAATATCTCCATTGTAGAAACCAATTTAGAGGACAATGTATGAAATAATTAAGTTTGAGAATATAAACATTCATGTTTTTCTTTATGAAATTTAATATATCCATTTTTCCATGATTTTTAGTATATCCAAATTACCAGTAATAACATGATTATGAAAACAGTTTGCCAAGAAATTTAAGTAATAATCACATGGTAAATTATGCACATTATCTATATTTAAATTATTTTTACAAATCTTTGTAAAATATATTGGAATTTCATATTTAAAACTAGTAACAGATTTTAGATACTTTAAGGAAAAGATATTTTGTGTTTTTGTGTTGCGGAATCATGGAAAATTTTAGAAATTCATAAATCATTAACAATCTTATGCTTAAAATTAACTACTATATACAATGATTTTCTTTTTGGCAATTCATTAATTATATCATTTAAATTATTAAACTTAAGTCAAGTTTATAATATCCGAGATTAAGTGTTTAACATGATTATTTTTTAAATTAAATGTGATAACAATTTTTGCTAATATTTAGTTTATATATACTCTTGTAGGGATAACCATGACTATTAGCAAGTATATAAAACTTACTACATATATATTAAGTTCTTTATTGTTTTATAGCACTTATTTTAATCACCTATTAATAATTAATGTAACTAATAGTATTGAAGCTACTTATTTCATTATTTGGTGGAAAATGATGTTAACATCTTAATTTATTGCCCTTTTCTATTTATAGAATTTTCCTTTTGCAAATTTTCTACCACTTTTGTATACTAACTAATAGCCGAGCAAGCTATTTGCCAGTTATTTAAATACACTACTCCAATTCATGAAAAGTTTATCTGCAATAGTTCTAGATGCTTAACTTGTCTGGCCACCATGGATTTTCAACATGTACAACAGAATATACCATTATGTAAAATGGATAATGTAATTTATTTATTAACTTGTGGTATATGTGATCTTAAATATGTAGAACAAACTAATCATTAACATTTAAGGATTAACCTACATAGATCTCAAAGTAACAAGGGTTTTCCTCATTTGATTCAAATAGATAATTTTAACAAATATTCATTTAATAATGTAAAAATTACTACATCAGAAAAAATATATAATGAAAACCTGTTAACAGAAAGAGAAGAATATTTCAAGAAAAAAACTCTTATCCTTATGGATTAAATCACGATTTTCAAAAATAAAATATCGAAGCTTTAAGTAAAGAAACTTGTATTAGAAACGTGTTTGTAACAATAAACAAAATAATTGTAGGGGTAAAGGTAAATGTAGAAAAAAATAGATTAATTTTGAAAATATTTGTAAAAATCTAGATTCTGCTCTTGACAGGCCTGTTAATTTGGTAAAATACAGCCTTTGAATACAGGTACTAAATCTGTCTCAATTTGTGCTTAATATTCTGGTTGTTGTGTTTTAAAAAAAATTGAAATATTATTTTCAAATAATCTGAATAATTATCTTTGGATTATTAATAACAATGTTCCAGTTTTAGAATGTTTTAATAATCTAAATGCTTCAGGAACAGCCAACTATTTCTACATATGATGTTACTACACTGAATACTAAAATAGAGTTGAAAGATTTAATCAGGGTATTCAATGACTTCTTCAATAATTTTGTAAGCATGGAAATAAACATTCCAAAAGTTAAATTTACTAAAATTCAATGTAAAAATATACTTCATTCCTGTGTTTATAACAGTTATATTACTTTCAATGAACAAGTATATATAATAATGGCTGGAGACGGCTTGAATGGGTAATGAAGAAAAACTTTAATATAAGTTTAACATAACAGCAAATGTACAACGTTTCGACAAGGTTTTGTCATCATCAGGTACTCGTCATCAAATTTGAAGTATATATAAACAAACAGTAGGTATTCCAATGGGGGCAAATTTCTCTTGAAATATGGCCAACTTGTATTTATTCTTTTATGAAAACCTATTTTTGAAGCAGGTTTCAAATCCTAGCTTATACACATACTTTTCATTAGATAGATGACTTAATCTCCATAAATAACTCAAATTTTACACCAAACATAATATATCTGAAAGAACTTTTAACAACAAAAAAGTAATAGTAATGATCTTCATGCTAACTATTTAGACTTAAGACATTAATTTAGTAGAAGACAAAACAAAAGCTAACTATTTTTGACAAAAGAAGAATTAAATTTTCCTATCTTTTATGGGTAATGTTGAGTACAAGTTTTTCACACTGTTTTATGATAAATATGAAAATATTTTGAAACAAACTTTTGATTAAGAAAAATATCTTTTATGTCACTAGACATTTAAAAATTTAAAATTATAATTTTATTCAGTATACCAGGACAGAAAGACTAACTTCAAGTAACTGGGCTTTAAGATCATTTAGTTTTGATTTAATTTTAAATTTCTTTTGTAAGGGTGGAGGTTGGGAGTTTCATATAGTAGAAATTTTAGGGTGGTTTTATTTCTACTTTATGACTTTAATAACTTTTAAGGGTATCTGCCTTCCCACAACTGGCTGTAGACAGTGAAGGGTAGTAGGAGATGAGATATTGTGGGTGTAAACACTGAACTCCATATCCTTAATTAATTAATTGATTTTCCATGTTACCTGGCTTGTTTAACATCGATGCCTGGATTTTGTCCGATAGATGGGATATTCCCAACACATTTGGGAGCTATTACCGCATGCATTATCTGCTATGACCAAGGTCAAACTAGGATCGACAAACCTATCGAGTTCAGGTTTATTACAAACTCTTTAAATAGATTTATTAAATCTGTTTCTATAGTACTTAATAATATTTTGGATATGTTATTTGAAAAAAATACAGTTACCATCTTCAAACGATTCTAATCATTATTTCTGAATCATAAAAAAAAGAATATTCCAGTTATGAATTGTTTAAATAATTTAAACTTATTACAAACAGCCAACTCTGCGATTACCTATGATTTCACTATTTTATATACTAAAATAGATCTGAAAGATTTAATTAGGGTCTTTAATTGTTTACTTGATAATTTTTATATATGCAGAAATAATTATTTCACAACATAAATTCACTGAGTATCAATGTAAAAATATACTTAGTTTTTGTATTTATAATAGTTATATCACCTTTAATGAAGAAGTTTATAAACAAACATTGGGTATTCCAATGGGTACTAATTTCTGTATCTTTCTCTGTGAATATTTCTTCTTAAAGCATATTTTAAACCCTAATTTATATTTGTATACTTTTTGTTACCTAGACAACTTAATTTCACTTAATAATCTGCATTTTGATCCAACAGAACTTATAATAAAAAGAAGTAATAACAGTAATACATATGCTCATTATTTAGACACATTAATTCAGCAGAAGGCAGTATACAGTTGACTATTCTTGATAAGAGAAGGTAATTTGATTTTCCCATCTTTGGTTTACCCTCCCTAACAACAATATTCCATCTGTATTGTTGAAATGGATAATTATATCCCAGTGAAAAAGATTTTTAACAGTTTGTAATAACAGCAATTCATTTATACATAATGTTAATTTATTGAAAAATAACCTGTAAAATTAATTTTTTTTTTTTTTACTTTTTATGATACACATGAAACTGTTAAGTTCTTATTCACAGAATGAAAACATGACTGTCCAAGAACTTGCACAGCAAGCCAATATGTGTAGTGTGATTGGGATGCATTCAGACCTTACCTTGCATACTCACCATAACTCTACTGAGTAGGCCCTAGCTGCAGGAAAGTGCACTTTAATTATTCAGTATGGTTTCATATGGTATACTCACCTCTACTCAACTGAACAGGAGGAGGGCACAAGTGTCTCATTACCCCACTTCTCACTGTATTGTGCTATGTTTAATTGGAAAGGATTCGGCATGGTCCACCACCCTAGCAGCTAGGAACTGTAGATTCGCATTCCACCCCGAAATTTGTTAAAATAATTGAAAACAAGCTATGTAGTTTACAGAAAAACCAACACATAAGTCATGAAACTTTACAATTCCTTTCACTTAAGCACCCAGTTCTTGGTCGCTTTTACATGTTACCAAAGGTACACAAACCTAAAAATCCCGGTCGTTCCTATTATTTCCAATTGTGGTATGCCCACCGAGAACTCATCTGCTTTTGTTGATCATCACATCAAAGATATCCCTCCATGTTTGACGTCATATATTAAAGACACAACCCATTTTTTGAACATGATTTCTGACAATAACAACAACAGAAAATTACCTCCAAACACTATTCTCTGCACCATGGACATTTCTTCTCTTTACACAAACATTCCCCACGATGAAGGCCTGAAAGCTCTTGAATCTTCCATTTTGAAACTTGACAAACCCACCACTCAGACTATTGTAGTCTTAGCTAAACTAGTTCTTACATTTATCAGATTTGAATTTAATAATGAATTCTATACTCAAAGGGCACAGCTATGGGGGACCAAGATGGCACCAAATTATGCCAATGTTTTCATGGGAAACTTAGAGATGAGACTGTTGGAAAGTTATAAAGAGAAATCAAACATTTAGAAATGATACATAGATAACATTTTTTTCATTTGGATAGGAGACAAAGACTCCTTACTATCTTTCTATAGACATGCAAACTCTTTCCACACTTCTATTAAATTTACTCTAGATTACTCCACTACTCAAATAAGTTTTTTAGATGTAAACCTGACATTAAAAGATGGTTTCCTACATACTGATCTGTACCGTAAACCGAATGATAGACCACAATACTTAAATTTTCAAAGCTGTCACCCTTCACACACCAAACGAAGTATTACATTCACATTCAGTCAAGCACTTAGATTAAAGAAAATCTGCTCTGACAGTAAGAACTATGACCATCACATTGATTCTTTGAAACTAACTATAACCGAAAGAGGGTATAAACAAAACACTGTGATTCAACAAGTTGACAAAGCTAACAATATTCCACGTGTATTTGCCTTGAAACAGTCACCTAAAACAAATTCTTCTCATGTTCCGGATACTGAAAAAGCACTTTTATCTCCTTCAACTTAATGATAGACTAAAGATTCTTTTTACAGAAGTTCCTGTTGCTTCTTTTAATAAAAATAAGAGTTGGAAATCCCAATTAGTGTACGCCAAATTTAACTTTAATGCGACACCTGGTGGAAGTTATCCCTGCAATGGCAAACGTTATCAAACATGCAAGTTCATGCAGCAGACTAACAATTTCTCTGATAAAGACAACCAAAGACAGTTCAAAATCAATAAACCCATAACCTGCACTACAAAAAATGCTATTTACTTAATCCAGTGCCGATACTGCAACTTCCAGTATGTAGGCCAAACTAAAACAACCATATGGGAGTGGTTTAATAACCACAAATTTTCAATCAAAACAAACAAGGAACTTCCGGGTTGCAGAGCATTTTAACATACCTGACCACTCTCTTGACGACATGATATTGGCAGGTATAGAGACAAGTTTTACATCAAACATAAACAGGGAAATTAAAGAAGCTTATTGGATACCACTGTTAAATACTGTAACGCCAAATGGCATCAATCTCGATCCTTGTATTGTTGTCCTTCGAGCATCTCTAAAAAAATTCCGAATAACTTGTACTTAATTCTATAAAACTTTATTATTATTATTATTATTATTATTATTATTATTCACATTTATATTGTTTCTATTTCTCTACATTATTATTATTTTATTATTTCAGGTATCGACTTACATTATTATTTTCTCTAGCTCTCATCTTCCTATGTATTTTATTTTTCTCTATCAGTCAAAAGTTTCATACATACTGAAAATTAATGATAATTTTTTGTTTTTTCTCTACAAACGAATTCTCCCTACTGGGAGACTAACGGCTTAAGTTGCTTGAGTTGGGATTGCCTGGTCACCAGATTCAACTCAACTGGGACTTCCGGTTTACATGACGTCACACATCCTACTATATATTGTATTGCGCAGGCTAAAGGTCACCCTTTGTTCTCCTGAAGAAGAATAGTCAACTATTCGAAAGCGTTCGAGTTTTGGGTCTTATTTTACGTCTATAAGTAGTAGAGATCATTCCCTTTTATATATATATATATATATATATATATTTTATTTTATTTACTGTTCTATGTTTTAAGAAAAAAGCACTGAAATTTAAGAATATATTTGTAAATAGTAATATTACATACACATAAAAGTCACTGTATTTTACAAAATACTGGTACTAATACTAAGAAGATTAAGATATTTTTACTTTGTAAAGGCTAATTTTATGCTATTCAATATAGTAACATGAGCTGCACATACACTGCATGACTTACAATTAGTGTGGTGGGATTATTAGTTAGACACAATTTAACTATATCGCCACAGATATCCTTTACTGTGCATGACATAAGGTTTTAGTGTCTTACATTAACAATTTTATTAAACTACTTTTTGTTTGTTATAGCAATTAGAATAGCATGAAATCTTAGCTAATAATCCATATTTTAATCTCTTGAGTTGCTCAAGCCAGGAGCAGAACCTTCTTTTTTATTTTTGTGAAACAAATTTTTACCGAAGTACAATGTCTCTAAGAAGTCTTGTAGTTTTATAAGCAAGTAATACATTCTGTTGTAAATAAGAATAAGTCTCCTTACAAACCCTTTATTATTTCTATATACAAGTAAAAATATTCTAAGACATAAACTACATAATTCTAAGTATGTTTTCTATCAATGACATTAACTTTTCTTCAAGTATTTACTGCACCCAGATGATATTATATGAAACATTTTTATATGGACATGATTTTGAAAAATGATAGAGGACATTTCTTTAATGGACAAGAACTGATTTTTTTCTATTCTCTGCAAATTTGAATGTTTACATTTTGTTCTCTTTTAGTGAAGGTTTTTATTTAATAACCAAATTACTAAGCACATAAGTAGACTAAGTCATCTTACCAATGCTGCAAAATATTCAGTTTCAGTTTCTTTTCCCTCTTTTATCTTGATAACTTCTGTAATAGCTGCCAAAACAGCTAACATCTCCTTATGATGTGCAGAGCTTGCCTGCCAGTTCTTCAGTAATCTTTATTAAAATATTACCAACTTAATCTCAAGCTAAATTCAATGCATTCACTACTATAAAATTAACATTACAGCATTGAAGTAACTATAACTGTTTAGGTCTCTAGGTCTCTCAAAATAATCCAATGATCAGTTTCATTATGAATTTCCACCAACTTTAGGAACCAGTCAGCAAACAATGGTTATGATGTTCTCTACTGATACCTAAACATAGGTCAAAGTAATTCACAATGTAAAACTAGCCACTTAAAACTGTCCATGTAGAGAAGAAAAAGGAAATTAACAAAGCACTAATTAAGCTTATATTTACTAATAAAACTAAATATAAAATTTTATAGTCAAGGAAAAAATTAAATGAAGAATGAAAAAATTAATTTCAGGGTTTTCTTTTTATTGCATAGAAAATAATAGTGCAACAATGGTTTTTCATACTTTAAGTTTTAAAACTGAAAAGTCTATTTTTAATTCTGCAGAACTAAATAAAAGACGTAAACTCTTCTATGTTATAAAAGCAATAATTTAGTAAAATTTAGAAAAATTAAAAGCGAAAGTGAAATACATAAAAAAAACACTCAAAAGTTAAAAATTAATTATTTCAAAATGCTGAAACAGCATAACACAAAACATAAAAGCTAAATAATAAAACTTGATGACTTAGTAGTACTGTGACAAAAACCTTAGAAAAATGACAGTGAACAATTTTGTAAACTAGAAGCTGATTTTATTCCTATAATAATTTCAACAGTCACTTGAATGCAAGATAATAGAAATATTAAAATTTAAATTGAACCATTATCTGGTTTATAAAATTGCCATTACAAAAGTAACAAAAATAAGAAAAATTGATAATATGCTATTAAGTCTAATATTTGTGACAAAAAACATGTTAAATGCAGACATTTTGTTTTCCACACTCCTCTTAGTTTGTCCATTTTGGATTCAAAATTAGAGGCATGTAAAAATAGCATTTCAGATTTATCTTTGGTCCTCTCCAAAAGCCACTGCCCAAGAAGCCTTTCATTTAATACCAAAACATGTCAGTTGGGCTGGATGATGAGCCAAAAGATTCTCTGAAATGTTATGAAGCATTTTAGACTATTTTCAAATGCTTCAAGAAAGGAACACGAAAGGAGAAATATAATTCTATAAAATTCCATGTAAGATATACATACATGCAATATGAATAAAATTTGGCACATCTAATGAATGCATACGAGAAGTTAGACAAAGATGCTTGATAAAGGAAATGTATCTGTCCAGTATAGACTAAAATGGATTTCAGGCGATATGGAGAACCAACTGTTTACATTATCTATAAACCAACCCCACAGCAGCAAACAGAAAACTATGAGAAAAATTTATACAACTTTAAGAGGAATTAGAAGGAAATCAGAGACTCTTGTGGGACTTTGATTTGAAGAGGGCGAAGAGAAATACATGCAAATAGGCAGTTGCTTTACCATCTTCAATCAGAGCCAACTATGAATTAGTTTTGGTTTTAGTTCTAAAAATTCCGACGACTCAACAAAATTCACCAATCCTTAGCAGACATCATGAAACCTGAGACTGAGGCCTAGTGTTATAATTGCTGTCTCCTTATGGGGGTAAAATTATCAATCGCCATAAGATACCTGAATTCATATCAACAAAGTAGAATTCGGGAAACAGAAACATCTCAAAACTAAACAAGTAGAAACTTGAACTTGAAACTGATATGAATTGACGATCAAGCAAAATCAAAAATTGTCCAGTCATATGGAGAACGTAATAAACACGTCTATACATGAGAATGCCAATCGAAAAAGTGAGGATTGTGCCGCAAGGGTAGAGGGAACTACCTGCACTAGTACAGAGGGTGCAATGGGATTAGTGGAGGGTGGTCACATGATCAGCATATGTTGCTGCAATGATGCAAAAAATATAGGAGTATAAAAGATTGATGCACTTTTAAAAAGTTTACCAATGCCTAGAGGGCAAATGAAGGTTGAGACAGCTATTCGGGAGAGGAAGTAATATCATTTCTAAATAAATCTGTATAAAAACCCATGTTTTGGGGGTAAAAGTCAGTCTCTTGGCTCATGTCAAGAAGCCAAACAATCTGCTGCTGAATGAATATGCTGCCTGATCTCGAGCCCAGTACAACGTTGAAAATGTCCAAACATTTCTCACTCAACCTCCACGCAAGTAACTATTGCTATCTCTCAGAGTTAAATAGCTGTTAGGTTTTGGATGTACGATGTTTGATATCAAAAAATGAACAAAAGGTAAGTATGAGAATATTTCAATCAATGTATTAAATGATAACTTACTGATGGTATTAAGTAATTTAATGGATGTTAGAGAAAGTTTAATTGAAGATTGATGAATTTAATAGTTTCAAAAAAGAAACTATTCAAGGTACCTTCAGAAATTTTGATGTAACCAAGTATCATAACACACTGCATTAAAGTGTTTTTGTGTTTTGAATCTCAGTTTTAGAGTCAATTCTTTAGTCTAACTCTAAATTCCTCAAGTTAGTGACTTGTGTATTTCACTCGTGACTAAACCTGGAATTAAATAAATCTATTGAGAGCTGGATTAAGTCAAACTCCAAACAACTAGCCTAAACAGCATCCTTGACTTTCACAGTTATTTATATACACAGTACATTACTTAAATGTTATGATTTAAACACCAAAGGTTAAATGTCGAGCTGAATACCAAGAGACAAAAGATTCTCTGAAATGCTATTTAAATATGCAATAAAATATTTTTGGCTTTTTAAACCATAGCTTTTAAAGTATTATACTGCCTGTATAAATAGCATTTCAGAGATTCTTTGCTTTCTAATCTTCCAGCCCAACTAACTAGTTCTAGAATTTAACAAAAGGCCTCTTGAGCAGTGACTTGTGGGAAATAAAAGATAAATCTGAAATGCTGTAATTACACACCCTAATTTTGAATCATAAAATGGACATATTAAGACAAATGTGGAAAAACACATTTGCAGTTAATGTGACTTATCACAAATTGTAGGCCCATTAGTTTTTAAGGTTTTATCAGCTTTTGGCATTTAAACCAATACATTATAGTCCATGGGCCAAATATGGTCATTGTGCACACCCCACCCCATAACAGTATGAAATGGGTATATTTTTTGTTCCTTGGAGTCTAACAATCAATATAAACAATGTTACAAACAAATAAACTGAGATGAATTATCTATTTAGCCTGTTTATTGATAGGTGGGGTCTTTCCACTCATAATTCCATCTCTGGCACTCCAAAAACAAGGGGTCATGTTAGCTCATGACCTTATATGCCTGTTTTTATAAAATATTTCATTGAAAGCATTATAGAAGATACAGATGGAATGAATTTCCTTTCAATTAATGTATTATATGTACATATTTTAAAAAAAAAAAAAAAAAATACGCTTGGAAAAAATCAGATTAAGAGCAGAAAAACCCCACCTGTGAATAAACAGGACAATTATATAGTTGGTAAAATCACTTATATTGATCATTAGACTCCAAGGAACAAAAATACATCCCTTTCATATTGTTATGGAGCGGGGCAGGCAACCATATTTGGCCCATGGACTATTAGCAGTCTAATTAAAAGCTAAACTTTTCATTTCAAATTTTAAACAGGTCATTGCTACCTCTGGAAGGATGGGTTTGAACACTCAGACCAACAGGAAGCAAATGTGTTAATGGTTTTTCCTCCTTCACTTTTTGCCTCACTGTCTTCATCCATGGCAGTGGCATCAAAGGTACTCTTGTCTTTTTGTAAGGCATCATGTTGAGCTAAAGATAACTCAGTCAACTGACCATTACCTGGAATAAAACCAAAAAAATATTTTATTAACTTTTTTTTTATCTAAAGTGAAAAATTAACCCCAAAAAATCTATATGAAAACATACTTTTTGATAAACCCTATTCCAACCAGACAATTGTTCTCAGTTTTTAACATTCAAGTATGATTTTTAAGGTTGTACTCAAGTTTTAAAAACAAAAAACATTCCTCTATTTTGATTATTATATAACTCAATACCCCTTCCTATTAAATTTTTGTTTTTAAATGTTGACTGTAAAAAACAAAATTTAAGTTCATGTATATTACTTGCAGAAATCTGATAATTACAATAACATATTTGATGCCATTTAAATTTATCTGCAAAATTCTTATGATCACCAATTTTTGAAACTTATAATCCAAGTATAACACAAGAATGCCGAGACAAGCCCAGCTACTTGAAGTTAGATTTTCCATCCCAGTTATACGGAATAAAATTAATAGAAAAATTATTATTAGTTACTTATAAGCTAAAATAACTAACTCCCTCTATATTTTATTTATAAGATATTTTCCTTAATCAATAGTTTAGTTTCTAAAATATGTTTGTATTTATTAAAAAAATAATTAGTATATTATTTGTATTATATACATATATATATATATATATAAACACACACACATATATTGTGAATATTTCATCTAAATATGCAATAAGCTGAATAAAAAAA
>NW_013667195.1:153310-159269 GCF_000517525.1 Limulus polyphemus
TTATATATATATATATATATATATATATATAAACACACACACATATATTGTGAATATTTCATCTAAATATGCATAAAGCTGATAAAAAAAATTTCAAATCACAATAAAAATACCATGAAATGACACACCATTTCTTGGATAATGGTTGATGTAAAAGCTAATTTGTGAAAGTACCAACTGAGATTTAAGTGTGACAAAAATTGAAATGTTTACATTTTCCTTACCTGAAATATCTTTTTGATAGATACCTCCACACACAGAATAGCTTCATTCTTCACACATCTGCCTAAAAGATTTGTATGCCACTAACCTTGACCTAACTCCCATCAAATATTGTGTGTTTAACAACAATGGTGCTAATGCATGATGACATCCTCATGACATAATAGCCCTCCACCAATAGGAGGGCAACAGAACCTCCTTGTGTAGTAACTTCCCTCAAGCATTTGCAATCAAAATAACTTTATTCTTAGATGAAGCAAGAAGAAAATGCATCAAAAGTGAAGAGGATGGGTGGAAAGGTTTGTAGAGGTGAGTGTCTATTGAAATAATTTTCAGATTAGGAAAGTTTTAACTTCAGAGACAATGCCTCACTTTCACACACACAGATTAGCTAAATTCCTACACTGATATGGTGGAGCAGCCAGTACAAAAATTAAACCTGGATGAGCTCCCCTCAGAAAGCACCTGAAGAGAAGACCCATAGAGTGTGACACTCGATGGCAGGGGTCTCGATACAGGCACAACCATGGTAAAATACATCTCATCTCAACTAGGATATACTCTTTGCCCAGAAGGAAAGAAGATAGAAAAGCAAAAGAGTTGCAGGGATGGGCAAAATTAGATCATGCTCAACCAGGCACCTGTACACACGTGGTTAGAGAGCCAAGATGTGTAATGTGGATAGGGCATGATCAGATCATACTGTGTGTGGTCACCTCAACTCAACTGGACAGACCCTTGCTGCAGGAGGAAGGCACACTAGTTGTTTGACGAGTGACCTGCACTATACAGACATTAGCAACACTGTCCTACTTCCTACCTGTGATGTGCACCAATGGGGAACTCTCCTAGGTCCACTACCTCAGTGGCTAGGAACTGGAAAGTGACAACGGTCTCTTGTGCTTCACTTGAAGAAGGTGGCAAGGATTTGCTCTGAGGAACCCAAAATAGTGTCCAGATACCCATCAGATGCCTCCTGAAAAGATATTTTCAAGGAGACAGTGAAATAGGTGATCACAAAACCCAGTGCTGGCTTTTTCCATAATAGTCCATGGAATGATATGGATTGGGCAATTGAGTAGCATGAATATCACAAGGATACTTCAAGTGGTTTGCAAAATACTCCATCTTAACATTGGGCACTAGTAGAGTCTAGGCAGGTGGGTTGAGTGTTTGCTGGGATCCTTGGCCCAATGAAGATTTTGGGATATAAGCATACCCTGGGAAGTAACACCAGCCACTTGGTGTGATCCAATAAAGGTTGAAAGGGCACTAAAAAAGAAATATATACTTACCCCTCTCTAAGATGGTATGAGTATGTAGCTATATGGAATAACTGTGGCTAGAAGGAGCTCAAATCCTGCAGGAAATGAAACAGAGAGATGACAAAGGTAAAAGTAAAGGGAGATGGACATATGCAGGTTCATCCACACACTAGCCTGAAGGATCTCATCCAAGGGTCAATGAAGATGAGAATGAAACAGTTAAAGAACAATCATCCTCCCAGGCACCCAAGTATGAGGTAGAAAGGTCTGGTGTGGATAAAGGAGGAAGTACAGTGAATGAGAGTACAAGAAGCATAGATTGCTGTCATTCAGATGTATATACCGGCATAGAAAAAAAGAAGAAATTATATTTTCAGAGAGATATTGAATAAAGAAAATGAAATCAACAGCTCAAATGGAGTCCGTGGAAGAGCATTTACAACCACATCAAAGTCCCAGTCAGACATAAGAGTAGGACAAAGGGGCCGTTGAAGGAAGAGGGATCGAAACAAAGAGGAGAGGACAAAAAAAATTAGACAGCAATGGGAAGGGTAAAATGTTGGAGAAAAAGCTGACCCAAAACCAGCAATAGGGGAAACAGGCAATCAATGGTCAAACCATGTGAAAAAGGCTGAAAGGTGGATCATGATAGGATGGCCCAGAGTAAGGGAGAGGCAGATGGACCAACATCACAAAACCTGACACTACAGGAGATAGACAAACAGAGTTGATGGATAACAGGAAAGGGACAAAAAATGATAACACGATCAGAAGGTCCAGGAATAAGAAGGGACAACACCCCTGGTAAAGGTTAGAGAGATGTAGTAGGAGCAAGAGAGTAGGAATAGAGCAGAAAAAGAAGGAATCTGGACCAAGATGGGAATTTCACAGTACACTATTATGCTAGCAGACTAAACAAATCTGCACGTGTACCAAAACAGTGTACCCCAGTAATTCTTCTTGCTGGCAGAAATTCATTAGGTAGCATACCATTATAAATACCTGGGTGTTGACATGTGTAGTCCTTCACAGGGTATAAAATTTTTTACACAAATGATGATCCATTCAACTGATCATCCACATATCACAAAAAAGACTCAAATTTACACTGGAAGACAGAAAAGATGTCTTTTACTTGCAGTTTTATAAATCACCTTTCTGCAAGTGCAAACTCATAAACCTATGTTACCAGTGTATTGAAATACAATGCATGCACTAAGCAGTACAGTTCACATTATTTGTACGCTGTAAAATATATGCACCAACTACAGCCAGGTGTTAAGGAAAATCCCATTACTACAAAGAAAAACAGTCACCCCAAAACAGAAATGGTACATATCTAACTCAATGGAGAAAATGTGTAAAAGTAATAGTTCATTGTCTCAAAAGGGGAGATAATCTTGCAAAAACCAAAGTGAAATGCGAACTTGCAATTGGGTCAAATGGCCATTCCTTTTGCTACACTTGTGCAAATTTTGTCAGGAATATTGTAATCCTGCACTGCCTCAAGTGTTAGTACACGTGAGCTACTTTTAAAGCTTTAGCTTCATGATAGTTTAGTAACCTAACCTGCTTGTGAGGAGAAATAGAATATGGTTCGTGAAAAATCCTGAATTTCTCCTAGTGTGAGAAATGTAACATTTTTTTTCTAGACATCCTACCTTCTCTAATTTATTCACCACCCCTCTAATAAGTACAAAATTTAATGTAAATTACTTACTATGATATCGTCATTGCTCAGACAAACCATAATTTTTATAGCCTTCGATCTTGTTTGGTTACAGAGCCATCAAATAGAACATCAGACCCCGTTTGCCACACATCTTCTCTTTCAGGATTTGTCAATAGTGATCTATTACGTTTAATACTATATCATTTATAACCAATAGAAAGCCAAGGTTTTCATCTTTCAAGTGACGAATTATGTTATTTTCTGCATAGATAATTGTCTATTTCTCTTCCAGTACAAGCTTTGTTCCCACAAGAAACATGTTTAGTAGCTTGGATGTATTTATAATGACTCTTCTCACAGTTAGGAAGCCAGAAAAATTGTGATAGTTATGGGACATTGTCTGCTTTTTGCATGTTATTATTCTATGTTCTCTGGTGAATTACTTAATTAAATAAAAATTATTTAGTTTACTACTACCATTAATATAAAAAAGTAAGGTTAAGTGTCATTGACAGTTAACAGAAAAAAAAAGAATTTAGAAATAGAAAACTCTTTAGGTTAGTTAAGGTTACATTAAGTAAAATAAATAGTAAACAAAATTTTCACAAGGCATGGAGGAGTAGTTCGTGGGTAATGTAATTTGATAGCATAAAGTGAACCACACATTCCCCAAGTGAGTTACAACATATAATGGCACGAATAGTGGTTAGACATGGTTCAAATGGCAATAAAACAATAACATTTAAGTATAAATAGATGTATACTGCTAAAAGTTTAAATCTACTTAGGTTGAACAAATGTAATTTCATGTTACAATTTGAAGTCATTCTAGAAAGAAAAAAAGGGTATTTTAGATTTATTTTTAAAAAAATTGTTATGAGGTCAATCAAATTAGGGTAAACAAAATAACATATAATATAAAATTTTACTGATAAAAAACGTTTGAAATGTATTTAAAAGGTTTTAGAGATTATGCAAATGGAATACGAGATGCTTGAGATGAAGAAGATACTTATAATCTATATAATCTTATAATCTTGGTTGGTCAAATCGATCAATCCTGTGTAGAAAGAGTCAGGTACTCTATCTTTATTATCTCTTAACAGGGCATTAAAGTACTTCTCCAGGGGCCGAAATGAAGAAGCTTTTCACAACAACATACTGCACTGCAAAACATGAAATGTCTATTTGCTCTTTTGAATATTTGTGTGAACTATAAGCCATCAATGGAGTTGAACTTGGTCATACGCACATGAACAATAAAGGAGCCACTGACCTCATTTCATGCATTTATAAGGTGGCAGTAGAAGAATTGGTACACCATGAAAACAGTTCCAAATTATTTTCCATATTAATCAATAGTTCTACAAACGAGTTTACGACAAAGCAAGAAATAGTATATGTTCAACTTTTGACTGATAATGAACCTCAAACCTTTTTCCTTGGGATTTTAAATGTTAGCAATGCATGTGCTGAAGCAATAAGCAGAGCTAATAGAATTTATTGAGAATATTGGGATCCAGGCATGGATTTGGGACCAATGAAGCAAGCTTTAACCTCAGTTCAAAGGGTGGCCTGCAAAAACATGTGACACATCTTGCAAGATTCACTGTGTGGCACACAGATTAGAGCTTAGAATTTTGGATGTATTTACATACATGAAGGGATGAAGCATGTAATAGAGTTTTAAACCACAATGAAGGGGATACTTAACTTTTATTCAAACTCTCCAAAACATTTGCAAGAAATGGAGAAAATTGCTGATTTGTTTAATGTAGTGACTGGAAAAATTTGGAAGTGGAATGCAATTTGATGGGTTGCTAGTAAGTAGAGGACCATGAAATCTATACGCAAAAATTGGAAAATCACAATTCATCACCTAATCCGATCTCGCAACCACCAATAAAAAATTAGGAAATAAACCTAAGAAATGCCTCTTTCATTCTAGAATGAACACAAATTATAACATGAAAACATAAATGTTTAGATGAAATAGATTAAGTCTCATAACATTATACATTTATATATATTTATTATTTTTATTATACTGACCTTTCAGCTGTGCCTGGTTAACAATGAAGTGGCTCACGCGCACTCATGTTACTATATCAAATAACATAAAACTGACCTTTGGTCTGTGCAATGTAACTTGTCTTGGCTGTGTTTTTAGTAGACTAGTATTTTGTAAAATACACTCAAATTTCAATTATTATACATTATATATGTATATAGATTATTGCTATTTTGAAACAAGTTCTTAAACTTATTTTTCCTAAACATAGATATGTACCTAAAGAAGTAAAGCAAACAATTATCTCTTCCAGTTATGACCTTTGTACTCAATTGCTGCTTGATGTAGGTTACTGAACCTTTAAAAATATAGCATGTGGAGGATATGAAACAAAATATTTTTTTTAAGTTTATATATACTTTTGAATAACTAAAAAATCATAAATTACTACATTAATACCATAGAATTCCACTATAATTTATCAAGCTTAGTAACTAAGATGTATTTTAGTCTGAAAACAACATGAAATTTCAAGCAGACTAAAGTCACAACCTACCTTGTTGAAATATTGGTTCAAAAGAAAGAAATTGTGCAAAGTCCATTAATATGACCGAGAAAAACCACTAGTGGGACATTCTTTGCTTCCGACTGGTTATTCATGTCATGTATAGAAGTGTATATAAGAGAGCATTTCTAAAAATTGAAAGAGGAGGACAGGGTGCCATTGTGTTTGATTTATTACATGAACAATATCTTAGCAAATTGAAAAGATAAGAGGCTCTTATTTTA
>NW_013667195.1:159637-160840 GCF_000517525.1 Limulus polyphemus
CATACCACTGACACACAAAAATCGATGTTTATCTGTGTTTTTTAATATTTGCTTTTAAATTAAGAAATTGAATAATATAGAGTACTAAAATTTGAATTATAATTTACAGTTTCATACCAAACTTATTTATATAAATTCATGAAATAGTAGTTTAATAAAGTTTTGAATGCAAGTCAACGAACGAGATGACATGGCCTTTCACCCGTAACCCATCTCGAAAGGGTTAAACTTGCAAAAAAATACTTTTTACAGTTTTGAACATGAAAATAACCATAACCAGACTACACAGAAAATAGCTCAGGGGGTATTTCACATTTACTTAAATGTCTACTCTTCAATGCCTCGCATGATGGAATATTAAATCCACACTCACTCTCATATAATTTTTAGGTCTAGCTATACTGCCAATCTACTAAATTATCCTATTTGTTTAATCAATAATTTTTAACTTCTGAATTGCACTTACTAAATCCAATCTCTGTACAGAAAAAAAAGTGGATATTCAAAGGAAAAACTATTATAATATGGATAATGAGAATATTATAATATGGATTAAGAGAATATGGTCAAAATGAACTAATTATATGTGACCTTATTTTGAAATTAGGGCTAATATCTTCAAGTACTGTATTGATAGATAAAACATTTTATTTTATTTTATTGAATATGCTATTTGTAGCCTTAATATACAGTCATTGTTCATTTTTTCTCATTTTCCACACTCTGAAAGTATTAGCCAACATTCAGCATTTAAGGGGCCTAAATATCAGTTTGTTAAATCATATATTGAGATAGTTTTGTTGGGTATGATTTGTAAACTATTTTTATTGCAAATATTTAATATGACCAATATGTAAATTATTAGTTTAACCATCAGATAGGATGATGAGGCTTATTCAATATAAGGGAGAAACCTGTAAAAATCATTATACAATCACACATTCTGTTTGTCCAATTGGTTCATACCACATGCTCAGTTTGTCTACCATATCACTGTATCACTAATTTAAAATAAAACTTCCATTCATCTTGAAATCACCATACAGTTACTTTAAGAATACAGATGTACTGTTTGTCATCTTAGAGAAACTATCTATGGGATAAAGTGGCTCTAGGCCTACTAAAATAGAACAAACAAGGGAAAGAGTTCCATATGGCACCCCCACTCAATTTAAAAAAAAAATTCATCAAAGTAATATTTAT
>NW_013667195.1:161094-163572 GCF_000517525.1 Limulus polyphemus
ATAAATATTACTTTGATGAATTTTTTTTTTAAATTGAGTGGGGGTGCCATATGGAACTCTTACCCAAACAAGTCATATTTGGAAATTAAAATAAACTATCTGAAAGTTATCTTTGTTCTCGTACTTTGGGTGCTTACCAATTTAAACAAGCAGAACGTTTTTTCAAATGGACTGTGTGATATTTTGGTCAGCAAGGAAAATGATACTGTTATATAGAAAAATACACTCAAGGTACCTATCCAGCAAAGAGTATTGTATTCCTGAATAATTGAGTATTCTGCCAATTCTAATACACCCATTTCAGCATGGTATATCAGAGCATAGATGATGTAAGAGTTTTACTCACACAGCATGTCTTGTGTGGTTTCTTAGATATTACTGCCGTGAGGAAAATGACATCATTCACTCCATTCCTACAGGGCTATATGATACTGTAGAACTTACAGATAACAGCCCTCATTCTTTGGACTGAGTACATTGATGCAACATGTTTCTGTTGAATATTATAATAATTTTGATGTCTTTTTCTGTCAACTTAAATATGATATAATGGTGTCTATTGTATATATTATTTGTTAAATGTATAAAAGAAATTTAAATTGTAAAAATCCTATTTTAGTCCCTTTACATGTCATACTGCTTAGTCCTTTCACAAATTAAATACTAGTGCATATATATACACATCTCAAAAAACAAAATCTCTGTTCTGTGATTATCTTTTACATTTCAGGGATCTTAAATAACAAAAAAGAAATTTACTTTTACAACTGATCTTTTTATTCATTTCAAGCTTAAAAACTCTTATGTTGAAAAGATTGTTCCAAATAAAGAATCACCAACAAAGCTCTTTTAGGCCTTGTATATACGTCTAGCCAAATTAATATAAACGTTAATATCATGTCAGCCTCCTAACTGCACTATGTGCATTCATGCATCTTACAATTCCCTGGTTTAATGCCTTCATATTACTAGTACTACCACAAAACTAGAATGAAACAAATAAGAAACTATGTCATACTAAACCTGCAAATAAACATATATAAAACAAAACAATGAACAATTTTAAGTTAACTGTTTAATGTAATTAAAAAATACAGCTGCCAAGCACTCCCAATTTGAACCTTTATTTCTAACTAGTAGGAGTTGAATTTTTAATTTGTAGTAAAATATATAAAGTCATAAGGTCCTGGGCACATTTTACCATGAATGATAGTGTTAAAATCGATTTTGTGTGCAGATGCAACTATAACTTTCTTGGAAGTTCAAGTGAAACATTACAACAAAGTCTTAGGTTTCTAATTTCGAGTTAATAAGCATAATAAATAAAAAAATAATGACCTACAAGGAGAAAAAAAGAGAATAGAAGAAAAGGTATTTCTAAACTAAAAACTAACAGTTAGATGTTAGTACTTTTTACTAACAGTAACAAGTTATTCCTAATCCTAGTAATATGCCTAATAACTCTTGCTATTACGAGTCTTAGTGTAATAAATTATTAACTAATGGTTACACATTAATTTTTTATGAACTTCCTTCTAAATATGCTAGTACCACAGCCTGTGATGTTCAAAGACCCTTAAAAATGGTGCAAGTCAAAAAGTCTCATACTAGTCATAGTATTAAAAAAAACATTTATCTGAAGTTATTTGTCATCTACCTTGAAAACGAAAACAATGGGATGATAATTTTATTTTAATGAATAACCAAATGTTCGAAGACATTTACAATAAACAAAAATGTTATCTGGTAATATTTACTTATAACTTATAAGTTGCATGTTATTACTGTTTCAGTGTTTGTATTGCTATAAATTATAATTGTTCAGTTAGGCTTAACAATAAAAAAGTAAATAATATAACGAAATAGCACTGTTGATATAACATGAAACAAGACTAATTAAATACGTTTTGTTCAAAACAAAAAATTAAATGAATAATGTTAGAAAAAAAACATTTACTGTAAATTAGAATGGCGTAAAATTTGGATGAGAAGACAGAATTTGGTATTTGCAGCTGCCAAATCTCATCGTACGATTCAGCACACCGACAGAGATCGACGCTGTGTCAGAACAAAAATTCATTCCGCAACAGTACTACTAGTAGTAGTACTAACGTTTGTATTAATACTATCAGTAACCTACATACCTAGAATGGGATTAAAGTTAAAAAACTTGCTCCGAGCTTGGTTTCTAAATTTTCTAGTTTTTGGGTTGCTGCTGCTACTCTGTCCATTTTCCCACTGTTTTCCTTTGCCTTTCGTAGCTTTTCGAGCAACTTTCATTCTCTTCTCACTACCCATGTTTTCACACGTGGTTTCTCAGCACCCTCTATTCATAGTAACCTTTCATTTAAAAATATATATATATATATATATATAACTAGCTGGAGTACCGGTACCCCAGACGGAAGTTATAGTAATTAAGTGTATTAGTAGTAAGCTTAGTAAAGACGTAGGACATAGAAAGGTTGTTTACCCGTT
>NW_013667195.1:163665-165937 GCF_000517525.1 Limulus polyphemus
CTAGGACATGAAAAGGTGTTTCCCTTATATTTAATTGGCAAAAACGGCCATAAGAACTGCAAAACACAAAATTTTAAGCCGCAATTTTGCAAGTATCTCCGCATAGACACAAAAAAAAACCTTCATGCCATGTTCTTGGTAGGGGAGTTTAAAGGTGCGTTTGAACAAGAGAGATGAATTACAGCGGCTCTGCAGCAGAGAAGAGGTCCAGAGGCAGAGAAGGCAAAACTGTGACGTATAACATATATATATATATATATCGCAGTCTCAGGTATATCGAGAACTCGCAATCGTAGATCTTCATTAACTCGAGTCGTAATTGAAAACGTTTTACTATATAATGATATAATACCAACCATGGTGAAAATTAAATATTCAAATTAAAAGCCTGAATACATATGTTTATTGCAAAATAACATTGAACATTAAGCTTAAATTAATAAAAGAGCTTTAATACATTTCTAATTCGCTACCTTCCTTTCTACTGTTGTTGGTAGTGCAGCATTTCTCAGCCTACACCTTCAACTTTAAACGTTATATAAACAATTATCAGTTACATTTGTTGTTGCGATATACCTTTTGATTCTTTACCTCTGTTGTTACGTTGTTCCTTTAGATATGTAAAACATGTCATTACTCGTCTGACTTGATATCATCAGGAGGAAATTGGGCGATTTTACTGACTTAGTTTTTTTCTTCCCATTAAGTGATGGCCAAAGCTATATTGTATGCAGGCATACTTGTGATTTCTACCCCC
Source organism: Limulus polyphemus (assembly GCF_000517525.1). Taxonomy (NCBI): domain Eukaryota; kingdom Metazoa; phylum Arthropoda; class Merostomata; order Xiphosura; family Limulidae; genus Limulus; species Limulus polyphemus. Next base: position 164,423 of record NW_013667195.1, read on the forward strand.
TAATTTAATATAAGATTTTTACTAATTTTCATATATGTAGGTTTATGTAGTTAGGACACAGAACGTATATCACGAAAGACTAAGTTCTTTTGTGGTATTCTCAGATTAACAGATTTCATCGCAAGTATCAGATAGGTCTGATTTATATTAGTATATTTCAGCAAGATAATCACAGATTAAATCTGAATTTTACTAAATGACTGAGATTTAATCTAAGAAAATAAACAGACTACTTCAAAGCAAAAAATGTTAATAAAACTGTGTGCAAATTTATGGCCAGCTTATGTTATCACACATTCCACTTCATCCTGCAACTGCTATAATATTGTCCCTATTACGCTATAACAGACATCGGTGTTCAACAAGAACTCACAATCCTTTCATGGCATAACATAACATTAAAGGACAAACATGGTACTTTAATTTAGACTACCCTAGGCCATCCTATCCACTAAGTTAAACTAAACACAAATAACAATCCAAAGCCAGCTCTTATTCAAATACTTGTCAAACTTTCCCTTAAATTAACTGCATCTACTACATCTGAAGGAAACCTGTGCCAAATGTCAACCACCCTGTTAGAAAAATATAGCTGTCTTAGCTGAAGACATTTCATTCCCTGTCATGGATAGTCCAGCACTAGAACTTTCACTAAAGCACACTTTACGGACAGGAATGATTGCTCAGTCCATCTAAAACGTACATTGGCTTTTGTGAGACTAGATAAGTGTGTGGTAGTTTAGACGAAATTGGCCACAAAACGTCAATAATGAGATGCAGAACCAGGTAGACTGTGGAGTTTAGTCACGGGTTGAGGCCAGTCCTGTACCATTATAATCACTGCAGGCTAGGTACAGACTCTTTTTTATGTAACTGCAATAAATAATTTCGGAGATATTGGAAATAAATACTCTTCATTGATTTTTAACTACACTGTATTGTTTGTTTGTTTGTAATTAAGCACAAAGCTACACAATGGGCTATCTGTGCTCTGCCCTCCACGGGTATCGAAACCCGGTTTCTAGCGTTGTAAGTCCGCAGATATACCTCTGCGCCACTGGGGGGCACACTGTATTGTTAATCATTTTCAAAGGCCAGATAAAATAATACTGGATAAATAATTGACTTCCTTTGTTAGTGTATAATGTTTTCTAATAAATCTGCACAACTCGACTAGCATGTTAGAAAGATAAAATGAATCCAAAACCTGAAATTTGAATTAGAAGATACTTAGTTTTAACAATGTTATGGTGCGAACGCCTTTTGGTTTGAAGCGTGATCATAATATATTATATTTCTCATAAGACAATATTGTTGCGTCATCGAGATCACGTGACAATTCTCACGCTCTCTTGTTTCTAGAACTATCCCGTATCTTGGCGAATGGTCTAGTAATTGCTAGATAGGGTAGGCTGGTATATAAAAGAGGGGAATGTAATGTGTGTGTGGACAGTGAGTAATTGAACTGCAGTCACAGGGTATTGTTGAAGTTAACGTTCGTTCGCTCGTGATACT
>NW_013667195.1:166346-171075 GCF_000517525.1 Limulus polyphemus
AAGTTTCGTCGGAACGAAGCTACGGAAAATCAATTAACAAACGGAGACGTAACAATATTACTAGGCTTTTAATCAGTGGCAGTCTGACCCACGGGTAACGTGACAAAATCTCGGTGAGCCCCCTAGAACTCGAGTAGTAGTGCCCGTCAAATTTTATAGTTTACTACTTAATAACATTTAAACCAGTGTTTATAAGTAAAAACTAGTGTCCTTTATCAATCTTGTATGTCCAAATTGATGTAGAACAATGTAATAAACATTGAACACATAATATACAGCCAGTATTTATACCCCTTCTTGCAGGTATCGCTACAGGTGGATATAAAACATCTTCATAGCCTTTTGAGGGAAGTGTTTTAAATGGTTAAGCACGTCGCATTCTTTAAACCACTTGTCTATTTTTAAAATTCTGCTTATGTAATAGACATGGATTCCAAGGAAATTTCTGCGTATAATCCTAGACACTTGTGTTGATCTGTCATTTCAGGACTGAATATGATTGCGTGATGCATAAACGCATATAAGTTACAGCATCATACTTCTCTCGTGACTATTATCTCCTGGTTTGGTGTTTTGTATAAACATCTGAGATGATAGCATAGTTTCAGCCAGAATTGGTAACAAATCATTTTTTGCATATCCAAGTCAAGTCGCAAGTCAGTAAGGTCAAGTCATAAGTCATTTCCTGCAAGTCTCAAGTCAAATCACAAGTCAGTAAGGTCAAGTCATAAGTCATTTCCTGCAAGTCTCAAGTCAAATCACAAGTCATTTTATCCAAGTCATAATGATAAAATGTGTTTGTGGACAATCCAAATGTTCTATAAGGTGTGATTTTTTTTAGTTGGTTATGGAAGCCAAATTAATGTACCCTCAGTTTGTTTCTAGACAGGCTTAGTAATAATTGGTTTGGAGTGAATATTTTCCAACATACGTAAATGAAATAAGCTGGATATCATTTGAATCTGATCTCATGCCAAGACAAACTGATGGTAAACTATTTTTGCCTCATATGTAACAATCCATGGTGGTGGAAATCCAATTGAGTCACACAGGTTTGTAAAGGAAGTATGAGCTATCTTTTATTTTGGACCAGCTTTACTATAAGGTCTCCAAGCAGTGTGCTTGTGCTTGATATTTGCCTCAAAGTGTGTGACGTCACTGACAAGAAGACGGCAATCAGAGTATATATTTTATCTGTACAAACTGTTACGCTTTAGAAATATCAGCTGAGACAGAATTTTATCACTAAGATTAGCTCTATGAGGGCGCATAATGATGCTCCATGGCTGAACACTCATTCAATGGGACAACTAGAAGCGGGAACAGCCAGTACTCTCATAGCCACAGAAAACGGCCTAGATAGGCTGTTCTTACTTATCAACCAGAAGTGAAAAGATGCATTGGGTCTTCCTTCATGAAATTCCTGGAACATATTAAAATATCTTCTGACCTGGGAAGATACAGATATCTTCAAAGCCCCGCCCCAGTGTCTGCTGCCTTTGTATCCTGTAAAAAGTCGAGGGTCCTTCTGGGGTAGAATGTCCTCCTCCTAGCTACTGGTGTCGTTTTCTACTAGTACTGTGCTGGCCTGGGACACGATCAAATCTGTATAATGAATATATGGAAGAAAATCTAAAGTAAAACAAGTTTTAAGTAAATTGTCGTGCATGTGTTATTTCTAACCTGATCTGATGTAATGATGGTTAAATGCAATGAATGTGAATCATCATCACTGACATGGTTGTAAATAGTAGGCTACCATTTAGCAGATTATACATAAGAAAACATACATTTAGTGCTGATAGAACATAAAGTCTGAAAGTATTGATGAGTCATATTTGATAATTCTCAAGTTTAGCTTCATCAGATCAGTTCAGGTCACATTTACAGTGTATACAAAACAACTAATAGTAACTGTCGTTCCATTTACATCATATATTTTTAAAATGCAGTTGGAGCCATTCAGTACACCTCTTCTCTTTTAAAGGGATTTTAGGTATCTTATCTTCTGCATTTGTTTTTTATTCAAAACAAATTGCTCCCCCAAAATTAGCCCACACTTCATATTTCACTCCCATAGCTCAAATGGCAATTGCTGTTTTAATTATATTTACCCTTTGCAACTTTCTCGACCTTGTCCTTCACCTTTTTTGGTGACAGGGCATCATATTCAATAAACATCATGCAGAATGCTGGATAAAGTATTTCTGACAAGAGATAAATGGGATCACCAAATGGTAGATCAGCAGTTTCTTGTGTTGATTCCGCCATTTGTGCAGTGACAAAGATTTCTTGGAATACTGAGGACTCTGATGAGGGTGTTCATGTACTAAACATTGACTAACATATCACACAGGCAGGGCAGAGTTTATGGTTACAATCTGCTCTCCTTGTGTCAAGTAGGTTGCTTCAAGGAAAGGTACCAAGATGGTGACTAGTTCTTGCAACTGGCTCTATTCTCTGCTGCTAAGAGCTACCTCTTTATGTGTTTATTCTTCCAGGAGATCGCATAATGCCTGATGGTCGAGAAATATTATAGCTTTAACCTGGGTTGAGTTCCATCTGGTGCAGTTAAGGGCAGGAATCCCTTTGTTAGGCCCAAATGCCTTTTGAAAGGTTACTTTGAAGGAGCAGCTTGGTTAGGGGCACAGTTTTGAAACTTTACTCATGGCGAGGTTGATTGCTTTTGTTTCCTTCAGCCCATCTGACATCATCAGTTGCAGGGTGTGTGTAAAACATTACAGGCGCTGCTTCTGGCAGTTCCTGGTCAGTGCCATATCTACATCTTGCTGGGCTTCTTCCTGGTACTCTTCCAATAAACTGTCATCATCAAGGTAATCAGCACTACTTGGTCCTGCGTCATCATCAGTGTTTCTATGGAAGCACAAAGTAAATGCTTTCTTTATGTTTGGTGCCTTGTCACATATAATATAGTCCAGTTTATTCTGTATTATATATTCGTCACAGATGGCTTCAAACTCCTCGCTGATTTTCTTACCTGTGAATCTGCTACAACTTAACAGGTACGACCTCAAGTTGATGGCAGACTTGTTGATTTCAGTTACATGGACAGTCACACCAAGGAAACCTCTCATATGCCTGTCTGACCAAATGTCTATAGTGGAAGAAACCCAAGATGTTTCTTGTAGTTGGGCCTTGATGAAGTCTTGTTGTTTTGTAACCATGTCACTTCTGTGGGATGATACAATTCCTCTGCTAATTGACCACCCACCGCCAACTCTTGGGCTACTCTTTTACCAACGAATAGTGGGATTGACCGTCACATTATAACGCCTCCACGGCTGAAAGGGCGAACATGTTTGGTGGGACGTGGATTCGAACCCGCGACTCTCAGATTGTGAGTCGAGCGCCCTAACCACCTGGCCATGCCGGGGGTTAATAGAGAGAGAGGTAGGTAAAAGGGGCTTTTATGTTACCCATCTGTTGTTTTATGGCTGCTCGATCTCTTTGGTAATATATACATTCCATGAAAGCGTATTCTGGGTCTTCAAAATTTGAACAATGGCTGCATTCACCATTTGGGTGTACTTTTATTTTGTACAGATGTCCATTTAGACCTGTGCAATTAAACTGGAGGCGTGTAATAATAACTTCTTGTTGTCTGTTCGTACATTCATACTTGATGTGAGAAGAAACAATAGGAACAATTTTCTTGTAGATATTGGAATGTTGCACGGAATTCCATCTACGCTGCCAGGAATCTAAAATGAATTGATAAACTTGGCCATAGAGGTCACCAAGTTCAATAGAAACGTTTGTGACCCCAGGATATGTTAACGCATTCTTGGCAAGATGATCAACTGTCTCATTTCCCTGGATTCCTATATGGCTAGGGACCCAAAGAAATCTGATGACCATACGGCGACATTATCGGACAAGGTATATAAATACTTCACTCAGTAACATTGGGTTAGATGTAAAGGAACCGTTCATAATCGAAAGTAATGAACTTAAAGAATCACTGACTATCAGAGCTTTCGTAACCTCGGAATCTTCCAGCCACAGAAGGGCGTGTAAAATAGCAAACAGTTCAGCCTTATATACAGAAGCAGGTGCAGTTTTAAATGATTTTCTGATGTTGAGATTGTTTATATAAAATGCCGATGAATTAAAACTGGTAGACTTGGAGCCATCCGTAAAGATACTAGTATAGTCTGAGAAACTTGCTAGAGTCTCCTTGGCCAAGGACAAAAGCAAATTACTTTGCTCCCGTTTTTTACCAACATAATGAAGATTGATGTCAACATCAGAGGTTGGAATCTCCCAAGGAGGAAAGTGAAAATATTGGTATTTTGCAACATTTTGAAGGTTCGCGGACGACATTGGCGAGTTATTTTGGTGGAAGGGTCCACAATAATATTGCAATTCTTTTGAATGAAATGAACGGGATAATCGTAATACAAAGATCTTGCTATAAATTTGAGTTGGATCTTCTATCTCTGCAGGTCAAGGGGTAGGACACCACAGTCTACTTCCATAGCCGATATATATGGGTGTGTTTCAATGCTCGACAACATAATCGCAGACAACGATTCTGAATAACGTCCAGTTGTTTAAGGACTGAGCGACTCGCAGAGTCATAAATTATACTGCCGTAATCAATGACGGATCTTATTAAGGTTTTTTACATACGTAATAAAATATTTTTGGACGCTCCCCAACGTGTGCCAGACACACATTTAAGCAAATTGAGTCGTTTAGCACATTT
>NW_013667195.1:171341-173421 GCF_000517525.1 Limulus polyphemus
TCAAAGATAACTCCAAGAAATTTGTAGTGAGTGACAAAGACTAGTTGATGGTTATTAAGATTTAATTTCACAGTGCTTGAAGTACGAGAAAAAGGTAGAACTGCAGACTTTAGGGCTGAAACCGTAAAGCCCCATTTTTAAAAACCAATCGGCTAAATTATCCAGATTTGTTTGAAGACAGATTTGAATGTGATTAATATTACGACCAGTTTTCCAGAGGGTTAGATCATCAGCAAAAATACTATAATTCGTACCATTATTAATGAAGGAAGAACTAAGGTCATTAATCATTAGAAGGAATAAAATAGAGCTAATAACACTACCCTGGGGAGTGCCATTTTCCGAGACCCTTTCCCCAGAGAATACTCCATTGACTCTGACCTTAAAGGATCTGTTTGAAAGAAAGTATTTAATCCAGTTAAAGAGTTGGCAATCAAAACCATAACTATTGAGTTTATATAACAAACCTTCTTTCCAGACCATATCGTATGCTCGTTCAATATCCAAGAACACATACACTGCCTTACCTCTTCATGTAGCCATAACAAATGATCAAGCGGAAACTTCTTTTAACGGAAACCAGACTGAAACTGGTCGAAAAGTCTATGTTTTTCACAATACCAATTCAAACGGTATGCTATCATTCGTTCCATAATTTTACACATAGTAGAAGTAAGAGCGATTAGTCGATACGATGTAACAGAACTTGGATCCTTGTCTGGCTTAGGGATTGGACAAACTACAGCGTGTTTCCAGGCTGAAGGGAGGGTACCTTCATTCCATACCTTATTGAAAAATTCCAGCAGCTTTACCAAAAAATTGGGGAAAAGATTTTGTAGATTTTATAAGGAATTCGATTGTCAACAGGGGCCGAGTTTTTAGATGTCTTTATTGCTCGGTTAATTTCACTGATCGTGAATTGAGCGTTCAATCCATTACTATTATTTGGCTTCTTTGTAAAGGTGGCATAGTGGTTATGTTCAAATATTTTTTTTATGAGTTAAAAATTCGGATGAATAGTTGTCGGAACTGCTGATATGAGTAAATTGATCAGATAGCGCATTTGTCTTTTCAACATCCGTTAAATATGTTGATCCAAGAGTTTTAAGGGTAGGAATAGAGATAGAACCCCCACCCTTCATACGCTTTACGAATTTCCATATTTTACTTAAATTTGATGAACGGTTGAAACTAGAGCAGTAATTACGTCAGAATCGTTCTTGGTGTGCTCGAATCGTACGTTGGCGAATGACCTTCTGCTTTTTATACTCAATATAATCGTCTAAGAGACGCGTTTTAAGAGCTTTCTTCCTACTCTTGTGTTTTTGTTTAACTGCTTTCTCACATTCCATATTCCAATAAGGGGTTTGATGTTTCCACAGTCTGTAATTGATAGTGGGATAAATTTCTCTGCTCCATACAAAATAATGCTGAACTCTTTTGCAAACCGATTAAAACTCGTGCGTGAGAACAATGGTGGCTCAATCAAGCGATATTGATACTTGGAATAACTTTTTGATTGAATTAAAATCATATTTTACATTGTTACGTGGCCCGGCATGGCCAGGTGGTTAGGGCGCTGGACTCGCAACCTATGGGTCGCGGATTCGAATCCCCGTCACACCAAACATAGTCGCCATTTCAGCCGTGTGGGAGTTATAATTTTACGGTCAATCCCACTATTCGTTTCTAAAAGAGTAGCCCAAAAGTTAGCGGTGGTTGATGATGACTAGCTGCCTTCTTATACTGCTAAAGTAGGGACGGCTAGCGCAGATAGCCCTCGTGAAGCTCTGCGCGAAATTCATAACAAACCATACTTTGTTATGCTGTCGGGAGAAAAGTGTGAATAATTTTTGAACACCCTGTTGCGTCAGCGAGTCACATGACTACAGTGACGCAACGTTTCTAGAACTATCATGTACTTTGGCGAATGCTCTAGTTCTTACTAGATATAGGGTAGGCGGATATATAAAAGAGGGAAATGTAACGTGTCTAGGTAGGTGGATAGTGAGTAATTGAACTGCAGTCAGAGAGCACGAGAGACGTTACAGCGTTTGTTTAGCGCGATTGTTGAAGTTGA
>NW_013667195.1:174342-178871 GCF_000517525.1 Limulus polyphemus
TGAGGAAGGAAACGGTGAAGCTCTTGGTGAAGTTACTACCACAGATGTGACTGTTACCGATGATAGGACATTTACTGATGAAGCGGATGAACCCCACATGAAGCAGAAGCCAACAAGACGGAGACCAATACGGAAGAAGATACGTCCCGTAAAATTAAGAGACTTTGTCGAATTGTAATTTTGTGTTTGTAATTCTGTACAGTTAATTAAGTTATTGTTAATTGTTATTGGTTTATTATATGTGGTTATTGTTCGGGACGAACAATATTAAGGAGGGGCAGTGTTACGTCAGCGAGTCACATGACTACAGTGACGCAACGTTTCTAGAACTATCATGTACTTTGGCGAATGCTCTAGTTCTTACTAGATATAGGGTAGGCGGGTATATAAAAGAGGGGAATGTAACGTGTCTAGGTAGGTGGATAGTGAGTAATTGAACTGCAGTCAGAGAGCACGAGAGACGTTACAGCGTTTGTTTAGCGCGATTGTTGAATTTGAGTGTATCGGTAAAGTTATATTCGGAAAGAATAAACCAGTTTTATTAAGAAAGGACTTGTGTCGCTTAAGTTTCGTCGGAACGAAGTTACGGAAAATCAATTAACAAACGGAGACGTAACAACCCCTTAGGAACCTAAAATTTAGAGTAAAGGAAGATCAAAATTCTATGGATAAATTAAAAACGGGTGAACCGGCTTTGGCAGAACATGTGGCGAATTTGAAACATATTATTGATTGGGATAATGTAAAAATTCTTAAACAGTTAACGGAAAAGATGAATTAAATATAAGAGAATCTTTATAAATTGCTAAAAACAAAATGAATTTAAATAGAGATTAGGCCAGGAGCCACCAAAATAAATTTTTGGAAATTATTGTTATAAATGGTTAAATTGTACAAATATGCTAATCATACACGTACCTTAGGTTTATAAACAGTGTTATGTGTTCTTCTTAATGGATTCTCCTGAAGATGGTGGAATTATTTCCACCCAAACATGTAGAGTCTTAAGTTTCTTTTAACTTGTATATTTTTAATTTTTTAATCTTTACAAATAAATGATTGTGCAAGTAAAAAAAAAAAAACGTTGATTTTCGTTTTATTATTTTATTTAAAATTATGTTATATTTCAAACAATACACAAACTGACTAACTTATGTAATATATCCACCAGATGACTAACAATTTCAGATGTTGTCTTATCAAATGATGGGACAGCAATAACCCATTTGCTGAAGTAATCTGTACAGGTTAAAATGTAGCAATGACTTTTACTAGTGATTGGTAATGGTCATTGCTATGGTAATGGCTATTAAGTCAATACCAAAAAAATTCTACGGTCCAGTTACTTTGATAAGATGAAGGACTGGTGCAACAATCTTCAACATTTCAAACTTCTGGCACTTGTTACAGTGTTTAATGTAAATGAAATTTTTTGGTTCAGCCATTAATGTGATAGGGTAATAAATCAAGCAAATTAATTTTTATTGTTATCACCTGTTGAAACAGATTATAAAAATCATACATGACAAGTACTGATTGCATAATTTTGTCTTTTAAGCAATTTTAAAAAGCATTATTTTGTATAAACAATGAAACTTTTAAACTTATCATGAATAAAATGTTAAATGTGTAAATATATGTTAGGGTGGTTGAAAGCTATTTTGGAAAAGTTTCCAGTCTGAATACAATTTATTTACGTCAAGTAACATTTACCAGATGTTTCATATCTTCAACAGTTCCTATCCAATAGAACCTCTCTGTAATCTATGCTACTGTCTTCTTCTATCCTAGATGAGTTAAAGAATGGCATCCTCCAACATATTTGGTTGGGCTTTCATATAAAGTCGGCTATCTGTAAAATCATTACAAATTACCACGAAGTTGCTAAAGTATTTATATAACTCTCCACTATTGTATATATTTATAAATCACACCATTCGGCCATTGGACCACCTATTAACAAAAAAGTTTGTTTGTTTGTAATTAAGCACAAAGCTACACAATGGGCTATCTGTGCTCTGCCCACCACGGGTATAGAAACCCGGTTTCTAGCGTTGTAAGTTCGCAGACATACCGCTGTGCCACTGGGGGCAATAAAAAAAAGAAACATCCTATTGGTAATTCATTAAATATCCCAAGACCATGTTATAATAAATTCAACATGTATTTGAAACCCAGAAAGTTACCTATCTAATAAGAACAAAATGTTCAAGGTATAAAAATGCTATACTAACCTTTCCACAAAAATTTCTTTGATGTCAGTCTTAAACTACATTTTTGGTCAGCTGTTGACAATTCTAGAGGGTACATATCTTTAGAAAGATGGCATGTTACTTGAGACATTTTTGTTAAATTTGAAACAGTCCATTGTTAACAATATTGAATATTTCAAAAAATATATTCAATTTAAACTAATCCAATGTACAGGATGTTACAAGAATGTACAGCAAATAATTTAAGTTTACACTACAGTATATCCAACTAAGCGTACACTTATGAAACACCAGTTCAGTAATATTAAAAGGAGTTTTTATTTAAAGTATTCAAATATGGGGATTTAAAAGTAAAGGCCAAATTGTACAGGTAGAATGTGTTCTATCCACCTTCCAAATTCTATCCTATATATATATATATATAACTACTAGTCTAAGACTGACGATTGATAATTGTATTGATTTATTTATCGTGTTAGCTGGACTTCTCCAGACACAATTAACTCATTGTAAAGATTATTACAGTTTCGAAATTAGTTTAAATGGTTGTATTTAATAGGAAACTGATAGATTTGTGCAGGTAGAATGCGTTATAGCCACCGTCCAAATTTCAACCCCTATGTGTACAATTACTACTAGTCTAAGGCTGACGATCGATAGTTGTATTCGTTTATTTATCGTGTTAGCTGATTTTCTCAATATGCAATTGAATCTTAATAAAGTCTATTACAGTTTCGGAATTAGTTTAAAGGGGGAACAAAGGGGAAAGATACTTATGGAATAGAGGACCGGAAGGGAGTTCTACACTGAATATATCAAGGCAGTTATACTGGGGAAGTTAAACAGATCATTGTACCAACAGAATACCGGACCCAAGTGATGAAGTTGGCTCATGAATCAATTGTGGGTGGACATCTATGAACAAAGAAAATGACTTCACCTTGATGGCACCTAATTAGTTCAAACTCTCTTTTAACAATTACCAGAACTTGGCCTTTGTTGTTCCCAAACGTCATTTTATCAAAATCAATTACAAACTTCCTCGGTAGTAGATAGTCCAATCCCAATATGCATTTGTCTTCCATGTCAGCCAAGTATACTTTCTGTCTGTCCTTTATGCCCATGAGCTCAATAGTTACCCACACTGGTCCCCACAATCTTGTAGAATGTCCTGTCACACCATAAAGCTTCTGTATGGCTTCTGGTACACCTTCGTGATCTAACACCTTGATGCTCACAAGGGTTTGCTGAGATGCAGAGTCTATGACAAAGTTGCACCTTTGGCCATCCATCTTTCCTGTCACATAGACACTGTGTGTGCTTGGCATTTTTCACCTAGCTGTTGTGACTTTCATGATGGGGTTGGTGGGCGTTGCTCAACACCAACCACTACTGGTCTCCTTGAGGCCGACTTGTTGGTGGCATTTTTCTTACACTGGCTCCTCAGATGTCCGTGCTTTCCACAGTTCCAACAACCTTTCTGGATACTAGCCTGTCCTGCTGTGGCATCTCCCCTGTGTTGAAGTTGCCAACATTGAGCTCTCTTGTGCCCAGGTTTGTTACAGTGCCAGCAAAGTCCCCCAAACCTCTGTGAAAGCTGACCTTTTTGGCCTTGAATCGAGATGACTGTACCAACCTTGGTACATCTGTGCTGGACTTAACGTAGGATTCAAATTCGAGAACTCTGTCCATTGGATCCTGCATGGTAGAGGGTGTGCTTGCTTCACTTGTATCTTAAGTTGTGGACTGTCCAAGGTATCTACGAACTGATCCCTCAGCAACAACTTGAGGAGATTGGGTGGTGCAGTTGGGTAGGCCTTGTGTGCCATGCTTTCCAAGTCCTGTGCCAGCTCTTGCAGGCTCTCCCCTTTAGCACGGACTCTCGTCCTAAACCTAGCCCTGTAGATATCTGACTGATTTTGGGTTCCGTACCTGAGTTCTAGAGCCGACACCAGTGTTCTATACTTGTGCCTGTCGTCTGATGACAACTGTCCAAGTATTTCCAGTGGTTGTCCCTTCAAGCTCGTTGCCAGATATACTGCTGTCTGCTCCTCTGTCCTCCCGTTCATCTCTGCCAGTAGCTCAAATTGTGCTCTATATGCTTCCCACAGTGCTTTCCCATCGTATTCCTGTGGCTTCCTTCTTACTGAATCACTTCTATTACTGACATTCATACTGACTTCTAATAGGACTGAAGATGTCTGCATTAGGGTTTAGCTGTGGGCTCTGGAAGAGGCTTGCCATTGTCTGGGGCTGATTAAGTCGATGGTCAATGTATCCTCCTTGTGTAAAAGACAATAGATCATCTTTTAATGT
>NW_013667195.1:179871-186938 GCF_000517525.1 Limulus polyphemus
TTTTCTTGCAACTGCTGTTGTCTCTCTTCTTGTTTCTTTTCTTTTCCTTCCAACCACTGCTGCAATCTCTCTTCTTGTTTATTCTCTCGTTCTTCTTGTTTCATTTCTTTTTCCTCCAACAACTGCTATAATTTATCTTCTTGTTTCTTTTGCTGTTCTTGTATTGCTGCCATCAAATCTGCTAAGCTGTAGTTTTTGTCCTACTCTCTGACACCAATTTGTTACGTCTGCGTTTGTTAATTGATTTCCCGTAAATTCGTTCCGACGAAACTTTAGCGACACAAGTCCTTTCTTAAATAAAACTGGTTTATTCTTTCCGAATACAACTTTACGATACACTTAATTTCAACAGTCGTGCTGTAACAACGAACGTGCTCAACTTCAACAATACTCTCTGACTGCAGTTCAATTACTCACTACCTGCACACATTGTCCCGTCATGTTGTAACCATCTTATATATACCAGACTACCCCCAATCTAGTAATCTCCCGAAGGTTCGAGAAAGGTATGGGAACGTCAACCCGAAACTTGTGAGCTGCATGTGTCTCTTTTCGTAATAACGTGGTCTTTGAAAATACTCCCCCAAAAAATAATAAAAAGCGTAAATTTTCAATTTTCAGGCATACATATGGAATGATAACATCATATTTGCTTCATTCCTCTTAACGCTTAAAAATAAAGGAAGAGGAAACAGATGCACTATACATTTGCTTCTATTTTACATTCATATTCCAAAGCCGTTATATTGCCAACACAACAATGTCAAACCAATTACAATTGAAATATGAAATGTGCCAAAGCCTCATTAGCATTTGGAAGTTCAACACAATGTTAGGCTGGCGGATAAGGCATGTTGCATCTCTCTAAATGTTTTGGTCTTAGACAAAAACAAAAAAATGGCTCTTTTTTTAAGCCTTGCGAACCCCTGTGTTAGTCCTATTATATTTTGTAATACTGCATTTATAATCTAGTTCCTTAGGGATTTTCAAGAATAAGACGAATGCACAATAAACGTATTTCAATCACGCTATATTTGTCATATACATTGCCAACGATGCAATTCACTCATTCTAGAGCTCTTCAGGCCAACTTGGTTACAACAATTGTCGGCAGTGGAGATGACATTGTTACGTCTCCGTTCGTTCGTTAATTAATTTTCCGTAAATTCGTTCCAACGAAACTTTAATCTTTAGCGACACAAGTCCTTTCTTAAATAAAACTGGTTTATTCTTTCCGAATACAACTTTACCGATACACTTAACTTCAACAGTCACTCTATTACAAACGCTATAATTCTCAAAGAACGTCTCACGTGCTCGTGCTCGACAATACTCAGTTCAATTACACATAGTCTGACTGCAGTTCAATTACTCATATTACCTCCCCGTCGCTTCGTGGCCGGTCTTATATATACAATACTACACTATACCTAGAAGGATCACGAGATTTAATGAAAAGGCGTGAATGTTCGAGAATGACGTGGCGTGATACTAGTCATGTGACCTCGATGTCGTAACAATATATACATGTATAGTGTAGTTGAAATACTATTACCAAACTCTTTACTAATTCTTGAAATCCTCAAGGGATTAAATTAAGAATGCATTGTTAGAAAATATAACAGGCATAAAGTACTTAATGTCTTGTGGCAGGTATAATCAATTATGATAATGCTTCGCTTACTTGTAAAAGGTGTTCAAACCATAACAAGTGTACAATAGTATTTCAACCACGCTTATTTAAGCTGTATCCCTTGCGGACTACTGCTATGGTTGTTGTGTTATAATTAGCCTTATGAGCTCTGTTATTGAGGCTGGCTTTGAGTTGTTTGTTTGTTTGTGTAATTTTTGTTTTCTTAAGACAGCCTCGATGGAGCTATAGGTCCATTGTTGCCCTTACATTTTACGTTATGTGAAGCTGTATTTGGGAATGATTGATTTTTTTCTTTTGGAACTTAAAAATACAGAAAAAGAAGTAAAGTTTTACATGATATTTTCTCATTTTGCTTTCCTTAACAAAGTTGTTTTTAAATACGGAAAAGTGGAACTCGTTTCAAGTTCAGCTTTATCTGAATGACGTAACGGGAACTGGTACTCGAGGGTAGAGTGTTTTTTTTTTTGTATTTGCAAAGTGTCTTTCAGTCTTATTTAATTTTCATTTTGTTTTTTAATAGTCAATGTAAACAGATATTGAGTGGAAATGTTTTGCATAGGTAATTCCCAAGCTATGAAATTCTAAGAGTGGTCTTTTTTTGGATGATCGTGATGTGATCTGTTACTGTTACTAGTAATACTAATTCTAATGTTACTAACTCAGTAACTAGTATTACTTTACAGTTTTAGCATTCATTTTATACATTTTCATATGGTTTAATTTTTGTCCAAACTAGGAATCAGTTTAAGGTTCAGATCTGTGTACTTATGTTACGTTAAGGTTTAGAAAGTAACTTAGTAAGTAAATAAGGCCATCACTAGACATACAGAAACTACTAACGCTTGGAGACGGCTTGAATGGGTAATGAAGAAAAACTTTAATATAAGTTTAACATAACAGCAAATGTACAACGTTTCGACAAGGTTTTGTCATGCATTATTAGTCTCAAAGTGTGTTCCTCGTCATCGAATACAGAAACTAAATTAACAGCAACAACAACAAAAAAAAGTTTCAAAATCAATAACTAAATTTTTTGGCACATTCCTTGTGAACATACTTATATTTGTTAGGAATTACAAGAGGGTAATATAATTTATACCTCCAAAGTAAATTTATCTACTGGTAAAGTTAATGGTGAAAGTTTACACAATAATTAGAAATATTTAACTGTAGTTTCTAAAAAATGCAGTTAATTAATTTCCAGACTTGTCACTCTTTGGGTGTTGACAATGAGTGATATTTCACAGTCAGTTGCAATGCTCAGAGAAATGACCAGATTTCTAGATTTTTTAAGTAAATTATAAACTAAAAGTACAAATGTCTGGAATGTTTATGAAACAAAATTATGTACACTTATGCATGAAAGAATGCTTGCAAAAAGCAGGTATTACAAAGTATAGCTAATATGATGATGGGAATTGTATTTCTTTGAACTTGAAACAGTCTTTGCATGCTTTAACAATTAGTGTGGAAATTCATGATTTCACTAAAAATGATAATATAAAAAATATATATATATATATTTGAATGCATGAAATTTTCTTTGCTAAGCATGGAAGTGTAAATAATGAGTGAAATTGGGAGATTTGAGAAGTATGCATTTCATTGAAGCAATTTAGTGGGTTTTGTATGTTGTTGCTTTGGTGACTAATTTTTGGTTAAAACTTAGAAGGCAGATATAAAAGTGAGATAAAAGGCATGCTTGATCATCCAGGTTCTCTTTGTTCAGACATACAGTACTAACAAAGTGTAATTTAATACTGAAGTAGATTTTTCTTTTTACAGGTTTTAGATTCACAGAGAACTTGTTTGTTAACTATACCTTCACATAACAACAAAACCATCTAAATGCATCTGTTTATAATTTTGTCCTGCTTAATGTTACCATGAATAAGTCTTATTGGGTTAAGCCCAGGTACATGTAAGCACAATTTTGACCAGTAAGTAATTTTAATGAAAAACTAATACTGTGTTATCATTTAGCTAACAATTATAACATCTACATTTCAGTATCAGAGATTTAACAAATCATCACTTATTTTTTAAAACATTAAGCATCCCATTAATTTGATGCTAAAATGGAATTTTGAAAAAATGTAATAGCATACAAGAGCAGTGAAGGGATTTAAACATATATTTTATAATAATAAGTAAAATGGTTTAGAAACTAATTATGCATGTTGATTATTTACAGATTCTTTTTGTGGCTTTTAACAGTTATGGCCTGAAGTGATTGTCCTAAATTTTGAAAGCTATGGCCAAAAAAAATGCTTCAGCTGGTTCTTCTGTTCGTTACCATAAACTTTCACGAACAGATGATGGTTTTATAGATCTTCAGGTAAGTCCATAGTATCATTTGTACATGAAGGAATAATGCAAAAGACTTCCTCCTTTCATATCCACACTTGTTCATGATGAAAAATAATTGAAAAAGTTGAATTGTGGTGCATGATATTTTCAAGAGTTTTACAAAAGGAAGTCTTACTAAATATTAAACTTGTTGAGTTGTTTTGGCTTTAAATACGTGGTTTATATATAGAAGTAGTTATGTAGTACTAATTATGTAGTAGACCATTTCCATATCTTTTTCTTAATTGATAATTGTGCTTACATCATCTGTACCTTCACAGTGATTTATTGTTATTCAAATGGGACATAAAAGATATTTACATATTTAATATCTCAAATACATGAATATGAGAAATAGCTGACATAACATTTAAGAACAACAAGTTACGTGTAGGTCCTATCCATTAAATTATGTATTATCTCTCTTTTTACAGTTACATTCAAAATTTAATTAAACTGTTATCAATGTATGCCAATAAACTTTACATCAAAACTTAGTTAATCAATTTTAATATGTAAATTTTTATTTCAGAAGTATATATTTAATTGAATAAATTCTCAACTCTTCACTGTTGTATATTATGTGGCATTAGTTCTCTTAGAATTGCCCAATTTAGATATTCTTTCCTTCCCTGTTTGAGATTCTGATTTTTTTGCAAATTACAAACTTTTAGATATTGCTAAGTCATAATCTAACTTAATAGTTTCCAATTATCTTATTTTAAGTAGATATATATACCAAAAAATTGAACCCATATACTACACCTTCCTGTCACATGCTGTGTTTCAAAAATGTCAGTAATTCTCTTTGACATTTGCCAATACATCTTTTATAATCAATAGAAAGAGAAGATTTTAACTTACTAAATTATATGATGAGTTAGCTTGTTCTGACAAGAGCTTTTGAATTATTTGGCCTACAGATCAAAAGTAGCTATTGCTAAATTCACTTAAACCAAGTAAGGGAAATATTTTAAATCACTTGTAATTTAGTTAAAAAGCTAGTTAAATTATAATATAGTTATAGGAAATTATATTTTTAACACAAATTATTTTGTGTATCTAATTAAATATTTGAAATAAACACACATACAGTAAACTACTAACATTACTAACAAATTAGGGTAAACTTTTATTGAGACTTTAACTGCAAAAATGTACAATACCCACATGTAAGTATTACAGTTCTTGTTTTTTATGTATATTTTTTATTTATTGTTATCAAAGTAACTAACTGTGAAAATTATAAACAGTTTATAAGGTATGACAGGTGCAAGGAGTGGGTTTTATTTGGGGACCTTTGTGCCTTCAATGGGGATTGCACCCTGATCCTGAGCTGCATGTGTGGTTGATGCACAAAATTTTGTGTTGGCTGAGACAAAGTTGTTGGGTCTTCTCTTTGAGAATAAGCTGCCCTTTATTCCTCACATTAAAGCAGCTTAAAATCAAGTGCATTAAACTTCCTTTTAATCCTTCCTTCCACCTCTTGAGTAATGAAAGGGTAATTTTTGGTCAAGATCTATTATGGTCTCATTCTATTTAAGCTAGAACTTAGGACTTTGTTCAGTGCCTTGGCCAGGAACTCTGCATTAACCCTCTCCAGATGGGTCATGTATCAAAAGCCATGTCATTGTGTTTGTTGACTTGCATTGATAATTATATTCAACTACTATTTTATGAATTTATGTCAATAAATTTGGTATCAAACTGTTGATTATAATTCAAATTTTAGTATTATACTTTATTCAATTTCTTAATTTAAAAGTAAATATTAAAAAAACACAATTAAACATTGATTTTATGTGTCATGTGGTATGTTGAATGCAGCACTGGTTCAAATTAAATGTTTGTGATGTCAAAACACTAAGTCTGTAGTTTTGTAAAAATTAGGAACTCAAATTACTGATATTGGCAAGCTAGAATATAAAATAAGAGCCTCATATCTTTTCTATTTGCTGAGATATCACTCATGTACTGAATCAAACACAGTGGCCCTGCTCACCTCTTTCTGTTTTTAGAAACACTCTTATATACACATACTTCAATATATGAGAGGTGAATAACCAATTGAAAGCTCAGAATGTCTCCCTAGTGACTTTCTCAGCCATTTTCATGTGTTAGGAAGCCATCTCGTTATTTCAACCAAAATTTCAAGAAGATGGGTTGTGTCTTTAGTATGCTCAAAATTTCATATTTTTTTCAGACCCAAATACAGCTTAGTTACTATGCTTGATAAATTATAATGGAATTCTATGGTATCAATATAGTGATTTATAATTTTTTGGTTATTCAACTATATAAATAAAACCTATAAAATTATTTCGTTTCATATCCTCCACATGCAAAATTTTAAAAGGCTTAGCAACCTATGTCAAGCAGCAACTGAGTAGAAAGGTCATAACTAGAAGAGATAATTGTTTGCTTTACTTCTTTATTTTCTGTTCAATATTTTAAGAAAGATATGTTTAAGAACTTATTTCTAAATAGTAATAATTTATATACATATATAATGTACATTAATGGAAATGTGACTGTATTTTACAAAATACTAGTTTACTAAAACACAGCCAAAACAGATCACTTTGTAAAGACTAAAGGTCAGTTTTATATTATTGCATATGATAACATGAGAGCACGTGTGCCATGTCATTGTAACTTCTGTATTGTTAGCCAAGCAGGGCTGAAAGGTCAATATAATAAAAATAATAAATATATATAAATGTATAATGTTGTGAGATTTTAAGCTATTTAGTCTAAACACTTAAATTTTCATGTTATAATCTGTTGTCATTCTAGAGGCGTAATTTATATTTATTTCCTAATTTTTATGGTGGTTACAAGATTGGTCAAATCTACCGAACCCATACAGAGATCTGTTAGTAAAAATAACAGATAAAATATATACTTTCTTTCTTAAGAAATGTTTGAAACTATCTGGAAATTATAAAGATTTCGCATGTGAAATTTGAAAATTTTCTGATGTATTAAAGTATTTTTAATCTTAAAATGAGAATTACTTTACATGTCGGATAGACAACGTGCAAAAAGAAAAAAAAAGCATGAA
>NW_013667195.1:187178-190575 GCF_000517525.1 Limulus polyphemus
TGCATGGTCAGTTTAATGGACTGAGCCCATGCTGAAAGAGTTACAGATTTTGAACCTTTTGCATCACCAAGGGCTTTTGATTTTTCTCTTATTCAGTGTATGTGCATAGAGTCCTGTGAACTGCCACTTCAATTCTGACTGTATGAAGTTTTGGATGTATTTCATAATTTAAATGATAAATTTGTCTTATTTATTCACCTCCAAAGTTTGCATCTTTCTTTGCAGTTTAAGCAAACCATCAGTGACTGCCTCAGCATCCAACTGAACATCATGTCCAGGTGTAGTTGAATGAGATGGGTGAACTTTGAATGGCATTACTGAAACTGATGACCAGCCCATCCCTCCATGGCTTATAACCATCATCCACTAAAATCTTTCAATGTTTCATTTGAAGGAGTATTATAATTCTGACTGAAATACCAACTTCTCTTTAATGAACATTTCTGTTATCTAACATTCTATTCTCATTTCTTTTATGGATGGCTTGGAATCAAGTGACCCTGTAATTGTTTACAGAATCCTCTCTAGAGTATTCACAACTGTGTTTTATGTAATTTATTTTGCATTGGATTTTATGGAATTTAAGCAGAACACCAATTTGCCCCTTATATACAGACTTGCTTGACTATTTGAAGGCCTGGAATCATGTATTGTCTGTTCTTGCCCAGTTCTCATGGATGTTTCATGAACTATAGGCCAGTTTCTGTATAATCTGCTATCATCCATTTTTCCTGGATTCCTAGCCATATTGGTACCTGATTGAAAGATTTCTATGGCCAAATTGGCATCCACTGGTAACATGACACTTTGCTTATTTCTCATATGCCTTTCAGGCCTACCAACAAGACAAAGCTTCAGGTCAGTTAGCAGGCAACTTGGGGTAAACAACAAACCAATAAGTTCTTCAAATCATTGATTGGCCATCTAGTGAAACATTGGTTTTGATTTGACTGTACATTGGATTTTTTTTTTTACTGCCTCCTCCTGTATAGGAACATCTTGCAAATGTGTGAGCAGTGTTACAGTGCCTATATGTTACTTTCATGCTATCAAAATGATGTTCAGTTTAGTTTTTAGTTTTCCCATGAATTTTCCAATCCTTTAAAAATTGCCATATATATTATTTTCTATTTTATACATTTTTACTTTTCAATTTTTTGGAGTGATTATCTTAATAAGAAAAAGTTTTGGTGCTGATAGCCCATGTAGCTTTGTGTCATTAAACTCAAACAACAACAACACATTCCTTAGATTACCTA
Source organism: Limulus polyphemus (assembly GCF_000517525.1). Classification (NCBI taxonomy): domain Eukaryota; kingdom Metazoa; phylum Arthropoda; class Merostomata; order Xiphosura; family Limulidae; genus Limulus; species Limulus polyphemus. Next base: position 188,438 of record NW_013667195.1, read on the forward strand.
CATCAATGACTATTTGAAATAACTTATAAAAGTAAGAGACACTTGACATCATACCAACTTGCATAAGTGTCTTTGTTAACTCTTGAAATTGACTTGCTTTATTCTAGGGAGTAGACAAGTGGTCAGACTGGTACAAGGTTCCATGAGACAGCTGCTGACATATGTAACATTTACCGAAAGAAAAAAAAAATGAATACATGTGTATGTTTTTTGACATTCTTTTTACAAGGATGTCATTAATTATGTGCAGAACACCTGTGTATGAAAATTTAAAAAAATTACCTGATTATATCTCAACAAAGATAAATTTAAACTAGTTATGGATAAATGAAATCAAGAGTTTATTTTTTATTTCAAGTTTGACAACCCTTCTTACCTTGGGCCTTTGATACCTGAACATTAAAATTAAACATTAATAGTTGAATTAGAAAGTTAACTACAGGTCATGATATGTAGTAATCATCTACTTCAGGTGAATACTAGATGGTATGGCACCTACACAAAGACAATAAAGGGACACACAAAGGCTCCAACAACTAGCTAAAATAAAATACAACTCAAAAATAGCAAATAGAATACTTCAATCTTAGTATATAATGAAATTATACGTGAAAAATCAGAGTTCACAACAGAAAATGCAACTCCAATTAAAAGTACACTAGAGAAAGAAAATCAGTATTAAAGTAATATAAAATCAAATATTCAACAGGAAGTGAATTATCATGGAAGGATAAGAGTAGTTGACATTGCCAGTAATAAATACAATTCACTATATAATATCATAAAGGGGGTGAAAAATAACACCTGGGTGGTGAAACTTTGAAAACTGCATCTAACTAGTACTAAACTTGTATCTGTACGAAAGTCATTAACCCTATCACCGCAGATATCCTTTTTTTGCCTATAACACAAGGTTTTAGTGTCTTACTTTCAAAATTATATTAAACTACTTTTTTTTTATGTTATACCAATTAGAATAGAATAAACTCTTAGCTAATGATCCACATTTTAATAGTATACAAGTTTCAAGTTCTTAATTCTACAAGGCAATATTTAAAAAATCCTGGATTTCCTCTAGTGTGACACATTTTCATTTAGCGTGTCATCTTCCCTATTTTATCCACCACCCCTCGAAACAAATTAAACTTAAATTACTCTCTATAAAATCATTGCTCAGACAAACCCTAATTCTTATAGTCTTCAATTTTGTTTGGTTACAGAGCTATCGAATAGAAAATCAGACCCCTCCTGCCACACCTACCTGTCACATCCTCTCTTTCAGAATTTGTTAATAGTTCTCTCTTACGTTTAATTATACGTTACCTACAACCTATAGAAAGTTATTGTTTTCAACTAACAAGTGATGTATTGTATAACATTATGTTCAGAATGGTTAAACATCAATTTCACTCAGAGTACCAACATTGTTCCCGTGAGAAAGTTAACGACTAGCTTGGAAGAATTTGTAATGACTCTTGTCACATAGTTACAAAGCCAGAAAATGTTTGGGAGGTAAGGGAATTAATCTGCTTTTTGTATGTTATTAGTTTATATTCTTTGGTGCTTTATTTAATTAAATAAAAATGATTAAGTGCATTACTATCATTAGTATAAAAAATTAAGGTTAACTCTTTTCAACATTTGACAGGAAGTAAAAAGAAGATTGGTTAAGTATTTTATTTCTTGTTTTTCATGTTTATTCTCTATGTATAATTATAAAAGTAATTAAAATGTAAAAATAAGGATCCTTGTAGGTTAGTTAAGATTAGATTAGGTAAAATAAATAATAATAATAATATTGTAATAAAAATGTTTCACAAGGCACACATGCAAGCAGCTTGTGGGTAATGCAATTCGTTAGCATAATGTGAGCTTCATGTTCCCCGAGTGATTTACAACTTATAAAGGCACAGATAGTAGTGAAACACGGTTCCAAGGGCAATCAAACAATAAAATTTAATTAGAAATAGATGTATACTGTTACAAACTTAGAGCTACTTAAGATAAACAAATGTAGTTTCATGTTACAATTTGAAGTCATTCTAGAAAGAAAAAAGGTAAATTTAGATTTCAATCGATTTTGCTCTGGTGGTTACAAGGTTGGTTGAATTGACCAATTTCTTTTTGAGATAGGGTCG
>NW_013667195.1:190585-192391 GCF_000517525.1 Limulus polyphemus
GAAGTAAAAGTATTTTTAATTTTAATATTAAAATTACTTTGCACACAGACTATTCAAAACACATACTCAATATATTCATGGACAAACGTTTATTTTATTAAAAATACTTCACTAAAAATATGATTTTTTGTATGTGAAAGACTTATTAACTGGAAGACTGCCAAATTTTGTGAAGTTATACATACTATATCGAAAGTTAGAAGTATTAAGTCTATAAAGACTTTAAATGAGTACAAAGAGGTCACGTGGTCAGTCAAATCGACCTAGCCCATATTGAGAGAGTTAAGGAGAGATGATGTAAGAATTAATGAATTCTAAGGGTCAGAAGTATAGGATAACATTTGCTAACCTGTGCTCAAATACCACAATGAAAATTAACCAGATATTAACCCACCTTTGGTAGGCCCACTACATCCCAAAACTGAAAAAAACCTTTCCAATATTAAGGTCACCTCAAGGGGCAACTGAATACTGGGAAAAGCTAGGTAAGACATCTGTCAAAGCTCGACAAACCCCACCACTAGCTACAGTGGTGATTCCAGCAGCAAACACCATCAATGAGCACTAGAGCCAGCTGGAAAAGAAGGTGTTGCCAGCTGTGCCAACACCACTATCATCAATGATGATGACAACCTTCAAAGTGAATAAGGGAACATCCACATAGATGGCCTCCCAGGCGACAGCCAAAATAAAGTTTGAAGCTTCCACAGAAACAAGATCATCACAAAGAAATCCCCTGAAATCACCCATTGTCAGTCACTGGTAACACTAAACCACTCCACCCCACAGCTATCATCGATCATCCCACACTGCAGCAGATTCACCTACTCAAGAGGCACTGCAGAGAGATGGCGACCTGTTGGACAGAGGCCTGTGTTCTGCATAAGAAAGATGAAAAAATGGCTGCAGCAGAGGATAGTGCTTCCGTTGTGGCTTAAAGAGATAGCTGCCACTTGCAAGGCAAGCTGGCAGCTGTGCAGGTCCATAGTCAAAGCCAGAGACACCATCCAGATGACAATGGTGAACAGTTGCCAATCAAAAGCTGAGCTGGAGGATCTACTGATAGGGCTGAAGTAGGGTGAGGGAGTGGGTTCTCCAACTTGATATTGGAAGAGAATATGTTGTGTTTTGTTGAAGTATTTTATATGTATAGATATCAGCATTTTGTTGTTGTTTTTCCCATTTCTTTCATATACCTGAATGTATACTGTGTTAAAGTTATAGAAAAAGGGTTATTGTATGTTCATCAAGTTTTATTCTATTTTATTAAAAATGGCCTAATTTGATGTGTGGGTATTATTTTTTCTCTTTTATTAAGGGTTAATTTTGTTTTAGTATCTTGCTTTGTTTTTGATTTTGCTCTAAAGGTGATCCATCATCCAGAGTTGGCTGAATCGATTACCATAAGTGTTTGGTAACTGAAAACTGTTTGAGATATACATGGCCTATTTTATTATTGAATTGTAGTTCTTTGTTAAAGAGTATGTATTTTAATATATGCTATCAAGGTTAGTTTTTTATTATATTACCCGCTTTGTTGTGGATTTCCTTTAACCCGATGAGTACCGGCTACTAACTTTCTTAGTAGGCAATGCAAGTCTTGCTATATTTTATTCCAACAATAAAACTGGTGGACGAATATTTTCGAAAATTCATAAATACTTTGACAAATGTAGGTAGTTTAAGAAACATAAAGCCTATTACTTTTAATAAATTTAGTTTTTTTGCATTATGATCTTCAATATCTTGGAAAATTACATTAGGAAATTGTATTTATAAGAAATGATTACAATATTTATATTTGAC
>NW_013667195.1:193273-196718 GCF_000517525.1 Limulus polyphemus
ATTTAAAAAATTTTTGAAAAACAAATTCCTTCTTAGAGGGCGCTTATTTACAGCCTAAAACGTATTTTAATAATTTTTTCATTAAATTTGTCTTTAAACTTCATTAAAGAATACAATTTTGTACAAATAATTGAATGTTATGCTACTATTTATAAAAATAAAATTAGAAATCCATTAAAAGATAAGTTCTCTATCATTTTTTCAATTCACAAATGCACACTTGCATTGCCTACTAAGAAAGTTAGTACTGGTAGTCATCGGGTTAAGGGCTTATATTTAGTTATTACGTATTGTAGTAAAGGATTTTGCTGTTATGTTTCAAAGGATTCTTTTAGATTTTGTGTATGTAGTTTATGCAAAAGGATGTTATTTAATGTATGATTTTACTATGTTAACTTGCTCTCTACACATAGGTCAAAGTACACATGAAAAGATCTTTTAGAGTTACGTTCCACATTTAATTAATCTACTACTGGTAGGTCAAAGTGCATGTGTCACAATCTTTTAGAGAGTTACAGTCCAAATTTAATTCAACTACTTTATTATCATTGTATATAAAGAAACTTGGCATCAAAACATAGTTAATAAATCAAATTTTATTATTATATATGTTTTAAGTTCTTAATTTTATTAAGAAATATTTAAAACCTGCCACATGAGCCTGTTCAACATCTTGATTGGATACAATAAATGAGTCATTCTGGAAAGGTTTGAGTTTTTTTGATTAAATAAAAAAAGACATTGGGCACTATTTTCAAGGTCTAGGTTGCTGAGACCATGAGAAGCAACATGAAGAAGTTAACTTGTAAATGTAAAGTAAAATGATGTAACAATGAAACATACTTGAAATGTTCTAGATGTGATGATTTAAGTGTAGCAATTAAGCTAAACCATGGGTCCAGGTCAGATCAGGGAAGAACTTATTAAAATAAATGCCAATCAATTTGACATACCAACTGAATTGAAGATTTCTCAATTGATTACTGCATTGACAGTGAAACATAAAAACACTTTGCACAGTAGTATCATTAACTTCAAAAAGGAGATTGGAATCGTATATAAGAAATCATTAGTTTCAATATTTTGTGAGACTAATGGCACAGAAAAGCCCAAAGATGCAATGTTGAAGTTTAAGCAAATGCATGATGCATTATAAAATGATTTCCCTTATGATTCTCAAATAAAGAAATGCAATTTCTGCAATGAAGAGTAAATACAAGAAGGATGGTATAATGCCCAGTATGGTACCACCATAGTATAATTCATATAGATTTCATCATGTCATATATTCATTAATATTGAGTGTGTTTTTTTCATTTTATAAGTTATGTCACATTCTTCGAGATCTATTGAAAAAACTCTAAATCACTGGTTTCTATAATGACCTTCCGAGGCTTAGTACTAAAAGATACTGGGCTGGCTCGTGTGGCAGCTGTTAAAAATATTCTCAGTCTCCCCTAATATGAAAATTGTGGTATTTGTTCTCTGATTTATTTATCACCACTCTGAGAATTACTAAATTTAATGTATATTACTCATTATAATATAGATATTACTGAGGCAAAGATAATATTTATAGCCTTCAATCTTGTTTACAGATCTATAAACTAGAAAATGAAACCCTCCTGACACATCCTTTCTTTCACAAATTGCCAATAGTTGTTTCTGATATTTTATACAACATTATTTGTAACCAATAGAAAGCCAGTTTTAGTCTATCAAATGACATATTATACTATGTTGTTTTCTGTACGAGTATTGCCTGTTTTGTCTCCAGTTTGAAAACTTCTTTCATGGTATTCACATGCACAAGCTAAACAGAATTTTTAAAGGCTCTTATTGCATAGTTAGAAAGCCAGATAAATTATGATAGTTATAGAACATTGTTTGTTTTGTTTTTATTATTCTGTATTTTTAGGTCCATTATTTAATGTACTACTACTACTATTAGTTTAAAAAAGTAGGCTTAACTTTCATTCATAGTTAACAGCAAAAAAAAAAAACACAAGGACACAAGTAAATACCATATTTCTTGTTTTTCATGTATGTTCTTTATTACTATAAAAGTAATTAAAGTGGATCAATACACATAACTTATGTGGTGGGATTACTTCATCTTTTTAATTGAAAACGTAACATGTAATTTTCTTACTAAAAAAAACTCCACTAAATAATAAAATTTAAGTATAAACAGATGGATACTGTTACGAGCTTTAAGCGATTTAGGATGAACAGTTATAGTTTCATGTTAAAATTTGGCAGTCATTCTAGAAAGAAAAACATGGTTTAATTAGATTTATTTTGTATTTTTTTATTGTGGTTACAAGACTGGTCAAATCGACCAAATTCTTATAAAGTTAGGGTAGAGATAAAAACAGATAAAATATATAAATTTTTCTGAAAAAAACATTTGATATGTTTTCAAGAGGTTTTAGAAATTATGCAAATTAAATATGACAATTTTCAGATGAAGAAAATGTTTTTAATCTTTCCAACATGAATACCACTTTGCACTAGGAGTAGTTAACACTTTGAAATATATTCAGGGATGAATTCTTTGTAAAAATACTTAATTAAAAATCTGACTTTTTGTGTCCAAAAGACTTGTAATGTTTACTGAAAGTTTGCCATATTGTGTGAAGATACACAAAACATATTAAAAGTTAGGGTATGGAAATTGATGCTTATGTTAGGGTTACAAGGTTGGTCACACATCAACCAAGCCCATAGCAAGAGGGTAAATGTGTTTTCTCTGAGAAAGGGTTTTTGATTATGGGATCTTTTCATTTTAAAGCATATTTTTCTAATGAAATTGTGATTATGTGTTATATTTTCTTTCTAAAAGGGTTACAATGCCTGTTTTGTGTGTCTCTTCAGGTGTGAGAGAGAAAGTTAACGTACTCCTCAACCAGGATGTGAATTTAAATTTTGTTGGTTTTAAGTTAAAATTAATTCTTCCGACAAGGTACCATACTTCTGCTCACATACATAGCTATTCACATACAGTGCTGCCCTCTATTTTAAAAAACTTTTCGCATGCCACAAGCCTTTCATTCCCACACACCTCTTGATTCACATAGTTTGACTGATTCTCGCAATGCAAATTATCATGCGACAAACCTCCAGACAAACCTAACTATCACTTCTCATTTGGCAGTGCTTGTGTTCAGACATTTAGTTTGTGCTTTCTCCAAGTGTTTTTTTTTCATATCTTCATATCAGTTTCTCTCAATGCATTTTGGGGGATTTTACTAATGCCACTACTTGGACATCTGGCTTCAATTAGCTCCTTCCAAACAGGGATGATCATAACTTACTCATCTGATTTTAATGCAAGCAGCTCAAGTGGTAGGATTTTCCAGTTGGATAAGATTTTCCTGTTACCTACCTAACAATCTCGGCAATTGAGGGAGTGTCTTGTTAAACACCCACCTTCGAATAGTCC
>NW_013667195.1:196964-203459 GCF_000517525.1 Limulus polyphemus
AATATTTTAGTCAATTTACGATATTTGCCAACAAGATTGATACACACTGTCTTCGTTTTTAACAAAAATACTTTTTAATATACACACAACAGTACAATTTACAATAGCAATTATTACAAATAGTTATTACAAACAATGATTTATAAACAGAAGTTTCACAAACTCACAAACAATATAGTTTTCTTTCTAGTCTGGAACCTCCTTAATATCTTATTGAGGGTTCACGATGAGCAAGTTAATTACGAGTTGATGTAGAAAAGATCAGCTAGGAAGCTAGCTAGCTTTGTCCTTGGCCACACACACTAGGTTTTCCATGACGAATTACGTCTTTGTAAAATTACTAATGTCCGATGAGAATCCAATGAAGTAAAATGATTTGTAACATTTGAAATTGATAAATATTCCTGGTCAGATATCTTAAGTTTTCCTATTGATAAGCATTATAACAATCACAGTTATAGCTTACGAAGTTTTATAGCACACCGATATAGAGCGAACTAATAATAGACACCCTTGGCGTGGGAACGTTTTCTAGAAAATTTAGTCTTGCATAACAATATTGGTTAAAGCATTTACGTATATAGATATATTGATGATTCTTACTCTCGAGAATCTTCTACAACTTTGGAGAATAGGCGGAAGTTTCGCAACACCTATCTAACAGTGTAAGCTAGGTACGTTTTTAAATATAAACTCAATCTGAACAAATGTTGTCATTAGAATAAATATGTAACAATAAATTTGTTACAGTTCTCATCCTCAAGTGCATTCTATGTAGCTTTCTATTATCCAGTCATTATGGTTCATTATCTTAAAGCTAGCAAGGTTCTAATGCATTGGGGAATGTGGCTTCTGTTGTAGCAATTCTCCCTTTGGGTCTGGCACATTTGCGATCTTTTCAGATGCTGCTATACGACCCATAATATTTTACTAGGGTTCCTTTGGATTCTCATCTTAACTTTCTTCCTCCCTCTTCAACTCTATGTGTTCATGGTTGAACATATCCCCCACATCATCAAGTTTATCGATTCCTCCCCTTCATTTGGATTTGTTTCTCTTCCCTGATGTTCAGCTCCAAAGTTGGGGGGCATGGGTTGATCAGCAGGAGGCTTCAGGACAATGGTCTATGGATGAAAGATTCTTACCATGTTAACACGCTGGTAGTTCATTGTACTTTAGTTCACTTTCTTCCTCTTGTCTGGGTGTGACTAACCACTTTTCATTCTGATAATTCAATGGTGATGGCTTATATCATTTGCTAATGGAGCACTTCTTCTTGTTCACTTTGTGATTGACAGTGGATCTCCCTTTTTGAACCTACACACTTGACATATGTCTCTTGGTGTGTCGTGTTCCAGGTGCTTTCGTCCTCATTGCAGATCACCTTTCCAGTTCCAACACACTTTCTCCCAAGGAGTGGCCTCTTGTTCTGCCAGTTTTCGGGGCTCTGCTTCTTGTGGGGTATTCCTCCACAGGAAATGTTTGACTCCTTTCTCAATTCAAAGTTGCCTCTTTTGTTTTTGTTCTCTGGTTCATAATCCACTTGCCCTGGTTGTCAAGACACTCAGACAGGATTAGATCCAGTTTATAACTTTAATTTTTTTCATTTCATCAGTCTTCTTCCCAAGGTGATTTGGATCATCTACGTTACTCTAGGTCAGGTCTTTATAATTGATTTTTCCTTGCCAGCACAGATTTGGTTTTCTTGGCTGTTTCGACTTGATATACTCATTTTGTTCTGGATCGATTTTACTTACCTACACTTTGGGGGGCTCATGTGGAACATTATTTTCGTTTCTTGCCATGTTCCACCTCTATTCTCGGTTGGGTACAGCTGACCTTCTCTGTCTCATACATGCTCTGGGTTGCTACATTGCTTTCAAGGCTTCTTTCCATTGACTACATTTCCCGCAGTTTCATTCCCTTGCACCACTCCTCTGTTTGTAATCTTTTCCTTTCTACCCTCCTCGAGGTGGATTCCTGTATGCAGTGAGGGGACATCCCAAGGAAGGTACTATATCTTTAATTTACCTCCTCCACGATCTGAACATCCACCCATGTGTTTGTCGTGTGTCACCACCAAAGTCAACTCATGTACCTCGATTTTTAATTCTTCATTCTTTGTCTGAGAATTCCTTAGGACAAATATCTCTATTTTTTCATTCAGAAGGGATTAGAGGAACTTGTTGGCTCTCCCAAGTCAGTCAGGAAGTTACACTTTGGAGACATCTTGGTGGAAAAATTACACCTACACATAGCAAACTTCTCCTGAAGTCAAAGTCCCTTGGAGACATTCGTATTGAGGAGTTATAGTAGAGAGGGATTTAAGGAATATCCAAGAATCAGAGATCCTAGCTGGTTTCTTCAGCCAAGGAGTTTCTGCTGTGCAACACATCTCCACGTCCATCTGCCTCTGTCAAGGCAGATTATTGTAATTGATAGGTGTGACCATACATTCCTGACACTCTCAGATGTTTCAGTATCAGCGGTTTGGACATTTGAAGGCATCTTGTTGTGGTACTTTGACTTGTGCTCATTGTGGTGGCAAAGACCGTGATGCCTACAAGTGTCAACTGGACCCTCACTGTGTCAATTGTGGTGGTTCCCACCCCTCTTACTATCAATATTGCTCTAAGTGGGTGGAGGAGAAAGAGGCACAACGTTTATATACTGTTCATAACATTTCTTACCTTAAAGCTCGGAAATCATTGTCCCCTACTCCATCTCTGACATATGATGCTGCACTACATTCCACTGCTACAGTAGGAGTGTAGACAAATCTTTCTTTGCCTCCAACAGAGTCGTTTTCATACCATGTGAAGTCTTTTGCCCTTGGTGGATAACAGAGTTGACCAGTCAACATCTACTCCTGCCTCTGCCCCCCCCCCCCATTGCTTCCCGTGACTGCCTGGGTCAATCTCCTTTGACCCCGGCTTCCAGTGTCTACTCAGTTCCATCTTTTTTTGTCTCAGAGATGTAGAACGATTATTTGTTCCTGCTCTCAGTCACTGGAATCTACTTTTACTGACAGGGATCTGCCCACTCGACCCAGGGCAGGATCCATGGAGGTTGATAGACCTCTTTCTAGTAAAGAAAAATGGCATGGTTGCAAACAGAAAGGTTATCTGCCCAGTTCTTCTCCACCTAAATAAAAATGACCACTTTGATACAAGGTTTCTGTTTTAATCTGGATGATATTAAGGCCTTGATCAATTTCTATCATTCCATGTCTCTCCTCATAGGAAACATTCCTACAAGCTGCCAATATTGTCACATTTTGGCAGTTTTCTTTATAACAGAATGACAGGTTGTGTGATGGACGAGTGCATGGAGGGGAGACACTTTTGGTCAACCAGCACTGTCCACTTTGACTGTGCCACTCAATACACCCTTGGAGGCTATAGCCGTGTGTGTTTCCTTGGGTCATACCATCACTGTTTGTTCCCCTCTACCTGTCTCCCGGAGAAACTTCTGATCAATCAGGCCTTGATACTCTCATAGAACAGTTGCAATCTCCCTTTTTCATCTTGGGAAATTTTAATGGATACAATCCCCTTTGGGGTTGTTCTAATATTGATGGGAGGAGTTGTTCTGTTGAGCATCTGCTCTCGAATCACAACAACTTCAATATTGGTGCCTCTACCTATTTTTATGCACCTAGTTGGTCTTTTACTGCTATTGATCTATCCATCTGTTCCCCTTCACTTTTTCTCATTTTTCTTGGGGGGTTCACAGTGACCCATGGGAAAGTGATAATTTTCCCATCATTTTGAGGGAGATTGACCGTGGTCAATGCCACCTGACCCGAGTGCCACAGTGGAAGTTGGACTAGGCCAACTGGCTCTCTTTCACCTCTTTCTTGGAATTCGATCCTGCTGTCATTAGGCTTCTATCTATTAATGACTGTGTGGAGGCAGTAACTGATTGTATCATTCAAGGAGCTGTTTATTCTATACCCGAAACCTCAACACAATTCCCTGGTATCCTCATCCATGGTGGTCACCAGCCAACCATCAGGCACAGAAGGCTCAGAAACGGGCCTGGGATACTTTTCACAGGTATCCCACTCTTTCCAACTGCATTGCTTTCTAGTGTGCCCATTCCCATGCTCGTCAGGTCAGATATCAAAGCCAAAAGAAATCTTGGATTAAATTCACAACTAGCATCTCTTCTACCACCAGTTCAAAATTCATATGGGACAAGATTCTGAAAGTCAGTGGGAGGTATGCTTCCCATCCCCTTTCCATATTGAACTCCAATGGCCAGGAAGTTGCTTTTCTCATCTTTCCAGCACTTCTGTTTTTTCCATGCCTTCTTGATCATCAAGTCTCAAGCAGAGAGATTGCCTCTTTCCCTTCAGGCTGATCATCTTTATGACTATAATTGCCCCTTACACTGGTGGAACTCAAACTTGCTCTTTGTCGGTCAGACCTGATGATGTTCACTATAAGATGCTGCACCATATCTCTTATGCCTCTTATGCTTTTCTTCTGGTTGTCTCTAACCGGTTCTGGCAGGAGGACATGTTTCCTGATGCTTTCCACAAGGCTGTTTTACTACCATTTTCTAAGCCTTCTAATTATTGCCCCATTGCTTTTATTAGCTGCCTCTGTAAGGTTTCAGAGAGGATGATTAATGCTCATTTTGTTTGTTTCCTTGAATCAGACAACCTGCTCTTGCCCAGCCAGTGTGGGTTTCACCAACAGCACTCCACCGCGGACCACCTGATTTGACTTGAAACCTTAATCATGGAAGCCTTCCTCAAGAAAGAACATCTTGTCTCCATTTTCTTTGATTTTGAGAAGGTTTACAAAACTATGTGGAGGTACGGCATTTTGTGGGACCTCAACTAATATGGGTTGTGTGACCATCTACCCACTTTCATTCATAACTCTTTACTAGACAGGCGATTCCAAGTTCGTGTGGGTTCGACCTTTTCCCATTCTTTCACACGGGAACTTGAACTCCCTCAGGGCTGTGTCTTCAGTGTCACACTTTTCAGTATCTAGATCAGTGCTATCACTAAACAACTTTCTCCTATGGTTGCAAACAGCCTCTATGTTGACAACTTCTACACATCTTGTAAGCCATCAAACATAAGGTTTATTGAGCAGCAGCTTAAAACTGCCCTCACTCACTTGTTGAAGGGGACCACAGCAAATGGTTTTACCTTTTCTTCCTCCAAAACTACTTGCATGCACTTTTGCCAACAGTATGGTTTACACCCTGATTCCGAGCTCCATCTTGGTGATGTTGTTCTTCCCATGGTTCCTGAGGCAAAGTTCTTGGGGATTATCTTTGACCATAAGCTTACTTTTATTTCTCACATCAAGCAACTACGTGTCAAGCAGGGTTCGGTACTCAGTCCAACACTTTACAACATATTTGTTAACGACATCCCATTCCCTGAACAAACATACACAATACGCAGATGACATTGCCATTTGGAGTATTTCGAGCAACCCTGGTACAGCCTCGAACAGAGTCCAATGCGCACTGGACTCTGTCTCCAACTGGTGCGACTCGTGGCACGTATCATTGAACCCAACAAAGACACAAGCCATTGCATTTCACAAAAAATAAACATATCAAGGAAAAAAATTCAGTAATCTCAAGTTAAAGCTTAATGATGTTAACATCACCTTCATGAATAAAGTTAAATTTCTAGGAATAAACTTCACTTCAAATTTAACATGGAACACGCATTTCAAGGATATTACATGTCAGAGTAAAATACCTAAACAAAATAGCGGAACAAACAAAGGATGTTCACCTAAATCAATAATAATAATCTACCGACCATTTATCAGGCCACTCATGGAATACGGAAGTGCAGTAACATGTAACATGTCAAATAACCAATACAAGAAACTACAAGTTTTACAAAACTGAGCAATTAAAATTGCACACAGACTGCCGAGCTACACACCTCAAGAATACCTACACAGCATTACCAAGTTACCAACAATCAAAGATCGCTTTACACAACTTGCCACGATATTTTACAGAATAGCCAAAAATAGGAACACACAGACCAAACAGTTCAAACAATTAGCTCTAACACCAGAAACTTGGAACACATACATATCACCATTCAATTACATAAACAGCCTAGAAAACACATAAAACACTCACCAAGTAACTAAAAGAAATTTCTTTTTTCAGCTTTGGGCACTGGTCAGGTAGATTATTCGGCGCCTGACCAGTGAAAGTGGGTATTCTCGGGGGTACTCCCGTTTCCCCCCACAGAAAAATTCTGAGAATTGGACCACGGTCCTCCTCCTAGCCCTAAAAAGGACCGACAGACGGCCTCCTCCCCCACCCAAAATGTTTAGCCCTAGTGCTTTATCCCACCCGATGCATCCTCAAAGGTGCTGCTGCCTGATATTCTAAGCTTAATGTATGATCCAGACTTGGTCAAAACAAATCCAGGACAAACTACAATACTCACAAATATACATCCCTCACCAAGCAGCGGGGTTGAGGAGAAGTGGG
>NW_013667195.1:203693-209856 GCF_000517525.1 Limulus polyphemus
TGGTTGTCCTCAAACACATTGAGGTTGAAAGGACGTAACCAAAATTACCACCCAGAGTATGAGTAAGCTACGTGACAAATGTACAAGGGTAATGAATATCCTCCGTGTACTCTCTTCGACCTCTTGAGGAGTGGATCGATGTTCTATGCTCAGGATGTATTGCGACCTTATTCGATCCAAACTGGACTATGGGTCTCTGGTACTGTCAGGACCTCTGCCTTAAAGATTTTGGACCCCTTTCACCATGGGGGCTTTCCACACTTCTCCAGTCCAGAGTTCCACAGCATCCCACCTGGGGTTGTGTCTTTCTTCTTCAATGGACTGTGCTCTTTCAGAATAGATGGTCTGCAGTTCCTTCTTTTGGCCTTTGTATCCAGGTGCAACTGGCTCAATTGTGTCTGGCATTGGATGATGTTGCTGTCCCTAGTGATCAGCCCATTCCACCATGGCTTATTACCATCCCCAAATGTGACCTTTCTTTGAGTCATCTGAGGAAGGCGAATACTCCCAATTGGAAGTACCATCTTCTCTTTGCCAAATGTTTTTCGAACCATTCTTCTATTCTCGTTTATATGGATTGTTCAAAATCAGGTGACTCTATGGGCTGTGCCATGGTTTGTTGTGGCTCTGTGGTTGCTCACAGGATCCCCTCTACAGTTTCTGTCTTCAATGCTTAGTTTTATGCCATTTCTCTTGCCCATGAATCATGTACAGGCTATGCAGTACACTGATTGTGCCATTTACACTGACTCTCTTAGCTCTCTACTGGCCCTGGAATTGCTTAACATTAGGTCTCACCATGTTCTTGTCAATATTCAACAATGACTGGCCTGTTTTTCTCTATCTTCCATTACTATCCAGTTTTTCTGGATACCTGGCGATATTGGTATTCGCAGGAACAAGCTTGCTCACACCATAACTAAGTCCATTTGCTCTGGTACTGTCACAGCCATGTCTATCCCATATATGGACTGCATTTCTGTATTCCAGGCTCAGCTTCATGTCAGTTGGCAGTCGATTTGGAGTGAGCAACATCACAACAAATTTTTCCAAATCAAACCTTCTGTTGTTCTTTGCCCATCTTGTTTCTGGTTTCTTTTATCTGAGTCTGATCCACCAATGTGTGGCCTTTGTGATACTCAAGTCACAATAGCCCACATTTTACTGTCATGCTGTCATTACGACTGTGAGCGGCGGTACCATTTCAGACATGTATTTTCTACAGGTCTGCCCCTGATGTTGGACAGTGTCATTGGTGATGGTGACACTTCCATCTTGGTTGTATTTTTAAATTTTTCCGAGCCATTAGCCTTTTTTAATTATATTTGAGTTTCTGAATTTTGGACATTGTTTAATTTTGAACTCAATTTAATTTTACATTTTATAGAATTTTACTTTTAAGACTTTTACCAGTTGTTTGGCACAGATAGCCTAGTTGCTTTGTGCCAAGAAAACATCAAACAAAGAAACAACCCTTCCACCCTTACCCATTGGGTTTGACTTGTGAATTGATTGGCTATTTATTCCTTGTTTCCTTCTTCCCGTAATCAATTTCTGGTGTCTTCACTCTAGTCAGGCACCTTACCTTTTACCTGCATCTCAACCCTGTCATCTGTTGGAGGTACTTCATGTGACGAGCATTGGGACTATATCTGCCTTGGCTAGCTGTTTCTTCTTCATCAGGGTACCATCTTCCACCTGTTGCCATCCTTCACTCTATGGAGAAACTGTCACTGGGTAAGTTTTTTTTCTTGTATTATATATATTACTGCCCCATGTTTGACCAGGATCCTGCTCTGTGGTAAATGGTGCCTGTCCAGGTATACTTCCATCACTTATAATTGTACTAAAACCTGCTATGTAAGGCCATGTTGACTTCACTTTCATAATTTCCACAGCCACAAAATGCACACTGTTAATTACAAACACATAAACTAGAGATGGGATGTTCCACAAGATCTTTGCTTCATAAATATGCCTGTTCAGGACTGTACTAATCCATGGACTTCATGGGTAAGGCAGAATGGGACTGTTGCCCATCCCTGCCATTCCTTATATTGAGTAAATTCGGTTTGGTCTGCTTTCCAAATTAGAGTTTCGTGGTCACCCATTACACTTTCTCTGGTGTGAACGTTTTTCTGGATTCTCCATTGTGTCCACCCTTTTTCTTCCAGTGGAGTAAGAGAGTCCTTACCACTTTGCAGTTCCAAGTCATTGTGGTGGGGAACTGGAAATAACCTCCTAAATGAGAGATATACAATATAAACAATAAAAACTCCATTCAGTTGAGAGTAGGGTGGTGGTGTTCTGCTGGTGTAGATGACGAGATGTCCTCCAAATGGATGCTCCATCTCTGCACAGGTTTGTCCAAGGGAATGTTGTAGCTTTGTTCACACTCATGTTGTGATCCCTGATCCTACCCCTACATGGATGTCCATTTCCGGCAGTTGAGTTTTGCATTAAGAGCTGAACCAATCAACATATGTTCTCAGGTGTTCAGGGTGTCCCTGGTCCCTCACTTAATTCATCTTGAGTGCACTACCCCAGTGTTGTGGGTCACAGTGGTTGCACTTGTTGGCTGCCCCACAAATAGAGGGCAGCACTGAATGAGAATAGCTATGTATGAGCGGAAGTAAATACCTGTCGGAAATACATTTTAAATGTAGGAAAATTAATATTTTTCTTGAGGACAAATCTGATATAGAGGGTAAGATGGAAGTGTGGTATATGAATATGTCATGCATTTCTGTCTTCCTTTTTTGTTATATTATTACTCTGAATTTATCATTTATTTTTACATGTGCAGGTTTCACATAATGTAGTTGAGAAAATCATCAATTCATTTTGTTTTAACTGCCTTTATTTGTATTTTATTTTCTGGAGGTAATACCTGTTCTATTCATGTGCAAGAAATTTGACATCTAGTGTCCTTCAAAAGTAGTTTCAGTGTCTTGAGGCTACAATCTTATGTATGCTTGAATGAGAATGACTAGTCACTCTGGTTAAATCTGATGTTACCTATGAAGTAAGGAATGTTGAATTTAAAGAGTCTCGTAGATGATTTCAGTCTGATAAGTCTATTGTTTAACACTATTGCATGTGACACAAGGTTTTAGTGTCTTAAATTCAAAATTTTATTAAAGTACTTTTTATCTATATTATACCGATTAGAATATCATAAAATCTGAACTAATAATCCATATTTTAATAGCATACAAGTTTTAAGTTCTTAATTCTACAAGGCAATATTTTAAAAAATCTGGAATTTTCACTAGTGTGACCCACGTGACACATTTTCTCTTAGCATGTCGTCATATCTGTTTTATCCACCACTCCTTGAAAAGTATGAAATTAAATGTAAATTACTCTCTATAACATCATCATTGCTCAGACAAACCATAATTTTTATAGTTTTCAATTTTGTTTGGCTACAGAGCTATCAAATAGAAAATCAGACCCCTCCTGCCACACCCACCTGTCACATCCTCTCTTTGACAATTCATTAATAGTTCTTTTTTATGTTTCATTACATATTATCTATAACCAATAGAAAGTCAAGGTTTTTATCTATCAAATGACATATTGTATAATGTTATGTTCTGAATGGTTAAATATCAGTTTCACTCAGAGTACCAACATTGTTCCTGACTAGCTTAGATGAATTTGTAATAGCTCTTGTAACATAGCTAGAAAGCCAGGAAAAATTTGAGAGTTAGGGGAATTTGTCTACTTTTTGCATGTTATTAGTCTATATTTTTTGGTGCATTATTTAATTAAATGAAAATTATTAAGTGCGTAACTATCGTTACTATAAAAAATCAGGCTTAACTGTTCTGGCCATCGAGGGCAAGAAAAAAGATTGTTAAGTACTTTATTTTTTGTTTTTCATATTTATTCTTTCTTTATTTATTATTATAAAAGTAACTAAAATCTAAAAATACCAATCTTTTTAAGTTATTTAAGACTAGATTAGGTAAAATAAGTAATAATAATATAATTAAAATGGTTCATGAGGCATGCACAAGAGCAGCTCATGGATAATGTAATGCAACTTATAATGGCGCAGATAGTAATTAGATATGGTTCAAAGGGCAAAAAAACAATAAAATTTAATTATAAATAAATGTATAGTGTTACGAACTTAGAGCTACTTAGGGTAAGCGTTCATGTTACAATTTGAAGTCATTCTAGAAAGAAAAAAAAGGGTAATTTTGGTTTATTCCCGATTTTTTTTGGTGGTTACAAGGTCGATTGAATTGACCAATCCCATTTTGAGATAGGGTAGAGAAAATAACAGATAAAGTATATAGTTTTACTGAAAAAAAATGTTTGATATGCATTTAGGAGGTTTCAGGGATTACACAAAGGAAATTTGAGATGAGGAAAAGTATTTTTAATTTTAACATGAAAATTACTTTTCACACAGACTTATTCAGAACAAATACTCAATATATTCATGGACCAATATTTATTTTATTTTATTCAAAATACTTCACTAAAAAATATTATTTTTTGTATGTGGAAGACTTGTAATGTTAACTGAAAGACAACCAAATTTCGTGAAGATATACACAGTATATTGAAAGTTATAAGAATTAAATCTACAAAGACTTTAACAAAAGGGTTAAATTAAATTGACCGACCCGGGTTTTTTATTTAATGAAGTTTATTCATTTTCATGCTCAGTATCTTTCTTTCTGAAACTCAGTTATTTATAATCCAGTACCACTTTATAATAAATATCTTGTTAACTTCCTGGTAAGTAGATCTATTCCATTTCTCTAAGGTTCATTCAAGTTGAACTGAATATACCAAAGAGTTAGTTATTTCTATAGAATTCATTAGACAGGCCTTACTTAGAATACTGTGTGCATTTTTTGTCTCCTTATCTAGGAAAGAATATTGAATCAAGGAAAGGCTTTTGAAGAGGGCTACTAAGATGACTAGGGATGTAAGGGTTATCTTATGAGGATCAGTTAATATCTCTTATTTTCTCTTGATTGTATTGAAGTTTATTAAATTAATTGGGGGATTGATAAGTTAAGTGTAAGTACATTAGGTTGATCGATTGGACCTAGCCCATACTGGGGAATTAGTGTTTATGTAAATTCTATAACTCTGAATTCATGTAACATATCTTTACTAAATTTTGTAAGCTTTTACTAAACATTACTGGAATGTTGTACACAAAAAAATCAGAAATTTTAATGAAGCATTCCTGTTGAAGATTTGTCTGTGAATTTGTTTAGTGAGTGTGAGTGCAAGGTGATATTCAAGTTAAGAATAGAAATACATTTGATAAACTTTCAGTTTTCATATTTCATTTACATAACCTCTAGAACCTCCTAAATCTATATGAATAGTTTTTTCTTCAGTGAAACTTTATATTTTATCTACTATAATATTGTACAGGCTTAGTCCATTTTAACCAACCTGGTAAACACCAAAAAATATATGAAATAAATCTAATCTGCCCTTTTGTTTTTCTAGAATGCAGATATTGTAAAAGAAAATTCCAGTTATTTATCTTAAACAGTTGCAGTCTTGTAACAATTTACATCTTTTGAATTTTATTTTATTCTTCTATTGAAATGTGTTTAACTACTATTCCCACATAGTGAAATAAATAATCATCATCCAATGCACTGAGCATATAGCTCAAGTTACAGTAAATGGAATATTGTATTATGTAACCATGTGCAGTTTGTATATATATCTCACTAAGATACTTTTTATTTCATTTTATTATTTTTGTTTTCTTATCTAATCTAACAAGTTTCTAACTTTTATGTCTTAGTTACTTTTATAATAATATATAAAAAATATACAGAAGAAAAGAAGAAATTTAGCATTGTGGGTACAGGTGTGAAGGTGTGCAAAATTTCCTCTGGCCTATAATGCCTATTAATTAATAATTATGTTCTCCCCTAGGATATAATGCAACTGCCCTATGTTAAGTAAATACGACACAATGTTACGTTATTTGTGTGTATTACACTTGCAGTTTTAACTTTTAAAAGCCACCCACTGAAATACAGTGAGACCGAATTGATGTACAGATGTAAATTACACTGTTCCATCATTCATCTGTAGATCAAATACAAGTCCTAGAGTACAACGTACAAGTAACTGTATGTTCAACAAAAAGAAAATACGAGATTGA
>NW_013667195.1:210856-230940 GCF_000517525.1 Limulus polyphemus
TAAACAAGAGGATTTCACTTTGTCAGAAACAAATCCACAGAATAGTCTTGCTAAGCTAAAAGAGGATGACCTAATAAATATTTTAACACGCAGGGATATTGGATTTATGAAGTTTGATACAACAGACTTAGTAGTTGTAACACATGCACATCGCACAGAGATTGTTAAAGTTAGAGCACATGAATTTCAACATAAAGAAGGTTCATTTGATGCCAAAGATGGGTGTTCTATGACTACATTTTGGTTCTAACGATGCCTTCTGAATGGACAAGAGGTCAATCGTTCCTGGTTGGTGTATTCACCTCTACAAAAAAGCAGCATACTGCTTTTGTTGTCTTCTTTTTTCATCTACGTGTATGACATCCGATAGTCGGTGTGCTTTCAAAACACGGTGGATTCTCTATGTGGAAAAAATTGAAAAGTTAAATGCCCATGAAAATAGTTACAGTCATCGTGAGTCATTTGCTGCTTGGAAAGAAACTGATCGCCAAATTCATCTTCAAAGTGGCATTGATGAAGAGCTGCAAAGGCAAATTCAGCAAGAAAAAAATAAATGGAGAGAAGTACTGCGATAGTTGCTGGATTGTACACAATATTTAGCTTCTCAGAATCTTGCATTTCGTGGTCATACTGAGGACATAACCTCAAACAAAAACCCTGGAAATTTCCTGTCACTCACTTTTGCAGTTATTAGCAAATTATGATCTAGTAATGAGAAAGCATTTAGAGCATGTTAAAAACAAGCAAACATCAACATCTTATCTTTCTCCTGAAATCCAAAATGAGTTTATAAATCTCATGGCTTCACATGTAGGAAATTATTGTTTGTCAGCAATTTGTAGAAACAAATACTCTGGTATTCTCTTTGATTCCACACCTAATTTAGTCCATCATGAGCAATTGGTCCAAGTGATTTGGTTTGTTGACATTTATTGACTTTATACAGATAAAGGAAAAAGGCGTTGCCAATATTGGGAAAACAATAAGCACAAAATTAGAAGCGGTGGAATTTTATTGAGTGATTGTTGTTCACAATGTTATGATAATGCTGCTGTCATGTCAGGTCATCTGTCAGGCATTCAATAAAGAATTCTGAACAAAAATCCAAAAGCAGTGTTTATAAACTGTGACAGCCATAGTTTGAACTTAGCATGTCTTCATGCTGCAAGTCAGGAAAGAACAGTTATTACCTTTTTTTGTATAATTGAAGCCATTTATAATTTCCTTGCTCATTCAACAACTCAATGGGACAAACTGCAGCAGAAGCTTAAGATCTCTGTCAAGCGTGAATCAGAAACACAGTGGAGTGCAAGAGAGAAGGCAGTAAAAGCTGTACATGAAAAACTGGACGAATTGCTAGGACAGTTAGAGCAATTAAGTGAGAATGGCAACACGGCTGAAACAAAATGTGGTGCTCATAATATTCTGCAACGCATGCTTACATTTGATTTTCTTGTACTTTTGCATTTTTTGATAAATCTTTGATCATCTATCAATCGAGTGCAGAAACGTCTTCAGGACCCAAAAATGAATTTTATAGAAGCAGCTGCTGATCTTCTTTCTTTGAAAGAGAAATTGATAGAATCACATGAAAAGTCCTGTCAAGAAGCACTTAAAGTGGGCAAGAATCAATACTAAACATGAGGATTGACCATTGAAAGAAGAAAAATACGTCCTAAACAAATCCAATGTGAAAATGCAGCTGATGCTGGATTGACTGCAGAACAGGAAATTTATTGCATCATGAAGGATGTTATTGATCACTTGATTACAGAAATAACCTTGATTTGCCCTCTAAGCATTGCTAAAATTTTAACAGCACAGCAGTCTGTTATACCCATTTATTTTTGCACCATTGCAAGAACATGTGCTGATCATGTGACTACCCTCCACCAATCATAGTGCACCGTCTATACCAGTACAGCTAGCTCTCTCTACCATTCTAGCACAATTCTCACCTTCTCAATTGGTATTCTAGTGTTTAGACATGTGTTTTAACTCATTCTCTATATGACTACAAAATTTTGATAGTGCTTGATCACAAATTAATATCAGTTTCAAATTCTTGTGTTTGATTTCCATTGTTTCTACTCGTTGTTTTTGAAATGTTTTTGTTTTCTGAATTATACTTTGTTCATATGAATTGGAGATTTAATATGGAGGGTGATAAAATTCTTTCCATAAGTAGCCAATGTTTCCGACACTTGTCTCAGGGTCAACAATGTCTGTTGGGAAGCACAGGCTTTAGTTCACAGGGAGTTTGTATCTTTTTTTCTTTCAAGTTACGATTTTTGTACAGAAGGATAGAATTACTATGTGGAAAGTTTCTTTGTATGGCACTTTTCACCTAATACTGTGCCTTCTCGTAATCTGCTGGATTAGGTCTTGTTTTTTTTCCCAGGAGATCTATGGTAAGTTGATCATTGTATATTTCTCACTCCCCAAAGGTATACCCTTGTTCAATGAGTTTATGTGAGCTGGTGTGGATGGACCTAATTCCCGCACTTGATAATTTAGGTCTGAGTATTGGGTAAATTAGATTTTTATACTTCTTTTACCATCTAGGTTACTTTAGTTTAACCTTGCATTTGGAGTTTGTATATTTCTTCATTTGTGTTTAAATTTTTCTTCTTTCCACTGTTAATGTTATTTAGTTTGTATGTCTTTTTTCTTTACTACTAGTCACATCTAATTGAGGATTGGTTTTGAGTCAAACTTTGTTATTATTAACTGGTTGCCTTTTCATTCTAATCTTATTTTGTGTAGGTTTTTTTTTTGTCCTTTGTTTTATAGATTCTTTGAGTGGACTTATAAATTTAATGTTTAAGGCTCGTATATCTTCTTAGCCCCTTCAGTGGTTTTGTACTTTAGGTGTTATTTATTGTTTTAGATTGAATTTTTAGTTCTGCAGGTTTGTTCTTTTTATGTAATATATAGACTCTACACGTTTGTGAGTTTTGTTAGTAATGAGTATTTTCTCTAAATACTTTAGCTTATGTGTTTTTGTGGCTACACTTTGCAACAGTTCCATTGTTTATATGGGTTCTCTCTAATGGTTTTTGACTTCCATTTTGCTACCCCTCTATCCACGTTCCAGTTCTTCTTTCCTCCTCCTTGGGATCATACCTTGTCCCGTCATCTTGCTGAGTCTGTTTGAGTCCTACTACTTAGAGGAGCTATCAAATGGGTGGTGGCCACTCAACCAGTAATTTACTCCCATCTTTGTTTTGTCTCCAAATACATGGGAGTATGGAGTCCCATCATTGATCTGTCCTGGCTGTATACTTATCTGAAAATGCCTCACTTCACCTTGGAGTCCTACCTTTCACTTTGGTGGGTTTTTACCCCAATGTCACATCATTTTTCTTCGGTTCCTTTATGAGGGTTCTGCCTTCCAGTTCTGGGTGCAACAGTTCTGTCTTTCTTCAGCTCCATACACGTGTAGTCGAGTGATGTGCTCTTTCGCAAGTCATCTTCACTCGCTGGTCTTTGGACCCACCATTTCATGTATGACTGGCTTCTGCTTGCCTCTTCTCATATTCAGTGAGTTACTCCAACATGCTTCCTTCTTTGAGAAGCTGCTTGATTGGAGTTTGTCATCAAGTTGGAGAAATCCTTTACTGTTTCCTCACATTGTCTTATTCATTTGGGGGTTCCTTTCACTTCCTGTCTCAGTCAAGTCCAGCCTTCTTCACTTAAACTCCAGGATATGGAGTGGGAAGTCACATTAGCCCAACATTCTCCTTCTCTCTCTGCATGTAAGGTTCTATCTCTTTTGTGGATGTGGGCTTCCTTGGAAGCTCTCGGTGGCATGACAGGGACTTAACCACGGTGGGGGTTCTCATTTCTCCGCCTCTTCCCACGTCTCATCTGTTCACAGGTGCAACCTTGGTGGGTTGTGGTGGGGGAGTCCTTGATTATCCAGAAATTTTGGGTTGGTGATCAGTCAGGGAGGCTACTCTCCATATTCACATCATGGAACCTTTGGTAGTTCTTTGGGTTCTGTACCATTTCCTCCCATTCTGCAGGTGTGGGTGGTTATGGTTCATTCTGATAATTCCACTGTTGTCAGCTTTATCACCAAGCAAAGGGGAACCTAGTCCAGATCTCTGTCTTTTCAGACTCTGGATTTCCTGTACTAGGCCAGTGACCACGACATGATGGTTATGGCATGTCATGTTCCCAGAGTTATGAATCTTGTGGCCGATCTCTTATCATGTCCCAACCAGGCTCTCCACAGGATGGTCTCTTCATCCTCAGGTATTTCTGTGGGTGTGTTCTTAACAGGGAAAACCACATATATATATTTTGTGTTTCCTATTCACTGGAATGCCAAACTTCCATCCTTTTTGGTCTCCAGTTCCTCACCCCTCAGCTCTGGGGGTGGATGCTTTCTTTCAGTCAAGATTGGAGGGGTCTTCACCTATATGCATACCTTCCAATCTGACTGCTCCTTGTTCTGTTCTGGTGGTTGCTCCATATTGGCTGACTCAGATGTGGTTCCGTCTGCTCTAGCCCTTACTGGAGCAACATACCTTGCCCTTTTTTCTGTCCTGTTCACTCCTCTGACAATCCAGATCTGACTTTTTTCATCCCAATGTCACCACACTCAATCTTTCCATGTGACTTTTGTCTGGTCTCATGCCTCAGCTCAGGGCCTTGCCCTGTGTGTAGCATCTTTCCTTGCCTGTACTATTTGCCCATTCTCTTTGTCTATGTATCAGAGGCATTGGTCTTGCTTCTGACTTTGGTCTATTTGCCTTGGCTTCTGACCGTCCTGTACTTCTGTTCCTCACCTGTCCCACTTTTTCTTCTGGTTGTTTTATCAGGTTTTGTCTGTTTCAACTGTTGCTCTTTATATGGGTACCCTGTCAAACACCCTCCATTCTCTCACTTCTGGAAAGCATTCTCTTTCCTGTTTTTTTCCTGCCTTTTCCATTTTTTTTGTCTGGTCTACCCGCTACGTTCTTTTGTTCTGATGGATTGGGATTTGAGTGTTGTTCTTTATGCCCTGTCCGGTTTTCCCTTTGAACCCATTGCAATTCGTTTCTTGTACCATCTTTCCCTTGGCATGTGGTCATCATTGTTCTGATATTTATGCCATCCTTTACCATTCCTTGTATGTTATTTGCTGTTGGGATCGGGCCTTCCTTCCCAGGACATCATATGCACGGGAAGGTTGTTTTGCCTTTTCTCCTATTTTCTTACCTTCCTTTTCACACCATTTGGATTTGGATCATCTCCTTTGTCCAATTTGTTCCCTTCTATGTTATGGCTCGTACTGCCTCCTTTTATGGTTCTCGTTCCCATCTAATTGTCCCATGGCATTCCTCTGTTTCCTGTGATCTTTCATTTATTACGCTCACTGGTTGGGTTCATCAACTTATATGAGTGATGTTTTTGATGTGTCCATGACAGGTCACTGTGTATGTAAAGTTTTTTCACCCCAAATTTATAATCTAACTAAGTCTTTAGCTGCTTGAAACCACCGTCTTTTGGAGGAGATCATTCAGGCTAGTATGTGGACAACTCATGATACATTTGTAGCTCTTTCTCTGCACAGCATAGCTGTGTTTTCCTTGGGTGGGTATTGTCTTCCTCCTGTGGTGATTCTACACACACCTGTTCACCTGTGACTGGGTTAAGTTGACATTATTCTTAATCTTATTTCATTGATGTACACCATATTTCAGGATCAACTATGCTGAATTTTGTATCTTAGCACTACATCTGTATAGTTCTATAATGCTCACTTGGAGATGGGTGTTTCTTTAAGACCACCGGCCACTTATCTGGTGGTATGTATCTATATATATTTTTTTTTTTTTTATCACCGTATCATATATAACGACCGCCACTCTTGGACTTCATGAGTAAAGCAGATGGGGATTTTTGTCCATCCCTACTGACCTGTAATTCTTACAACAATGATCTTTCTGCTTTTAAGTTCTGCCCTTTGTGTCTTAATTTGTTCATTACTGGATGAAGAGCATACCTGTTCCAGAAGTAGTGCTATACTCCACAGATGTGCCTCCTTTTATAATTGTGTCACATATGTTCTTTCATGGAGGTCTGGCTTCTTCACCTTTACAATGTGGGATTCTAGCTTTGGGTGAGGGAAGCTAACATTTTTTAACACCGAAAATGTATTTCTAATAGGTACTTGCCTCTTCCCACCCTTCCTCCCCACTGATTTGCCAGTGTTTCTGGTTTGTGTCTGCCAAACCTTGAGAGTGAGGATTATGTTGCAATGGTACAGGGAGCTACCTGCACTAGTATAGATGGTGCAGTACGATTGGTGGAGGGTAGTCAAATGATCAATCACAGGTAGTCAATGGGGCAAAAATGAAGGGTTATAATAGACTGGTGCACTGTTGAAAAGCTTAGCAATGCTTAGAGGGTAAATCAAGGTTGGGATAGCTTTGGGTGAGAGGATGTAAGTACCTATTGGAAATACATCTTCAGTGTTAGAATATGTTAACTTTTGAAAGACAGCAAGTGATAGGAGGGCATAGCATGTGCATTGGACTTTCTGGTTTATATCTCTTTAAATCAAGATAATTGGAGGCTATAAAATTAGAATGTCTCAGCAGTATCTATAGTCTAATTCTGTAATTTGTATGAAACTCAGAAGCTCAAATAGAATTTTTAAAAGGGCAGTTTGGAGGAAACAAATGTAAAGATTGAGATTTTGTTAGATATATCTTTATGAAATTTGTACAGTATTAAAATTTGGTTTATTAACTATGTTTTGACATCAAGTTTATTGACATAACTTGATAACATAGTTGTTAAATTAAATTTTGAATATTACCTCAAAACAGTGTGACATGTGCAGTTTGTCCCCACCTGTAGACATAAGTTAAAGGCTTCTGATTTCATTTTGCCATATTCTGAAAACAACAGAACAAGAGGACACAAGTGTAAGCTTTGAGGAAAGGCAAGCTAGACTCCAATTAAGACAATTTTGTTTATCTCACAGAGTGATGAGCTCAAGAAAGGAGTAGCCATCAGCAGTAGTGGAGGACAGTACCCTAGAATCTTAGAGGAAAACAAATTATTTCCTGAAAAAATTAAGGGTGTATTTAAATTTTTACTTTTTTTCATGGGTAGGTGTGTTGGGACACCTCGAATGACCGGATAACCCTTTGTTGTCTGTAATGTTTTAATAACAAAAGGCATTTCAGTTTCCTTTTTTGACTTGATTCATGTTAGATTTTACTGTGTATTGGAAACATAATTGTTATAAAAGGGAACAAAAAATATTATGAATTTAGGTTTTGAATAACTTTGTGAGCATCTGATTTTTTTCTTATTTCTAGTTTGAAAAACCTAATGTGAAGATTCCTTGGAAAGCCATTTTACTAGCAGTGTTCTTATTTATTATGGGAAGCATCTTAATCATTATTGGTTCACTTCTACTGACTGGTCATATTGAAGCCAAGGTTTGTAAGATTATTACTGTCACATTATTGTATACTGTGATATTCAGGTTACACTTTGTAGGTATAGTCGAAAGTTTTTGAAGTAATGAAATTTGATATTTTGGCTTTAATTTGTTATAGTTCATGTGCTTGAGTTATGATGTAGAAATGCTGATTTTAGTTAGTTTTTTAAAGTTTCTAAAGGTGTATATCTTGTAATAGTTCACTAGGTTCCACACCTTTCATACTTGATAATTCAGTGTAGATGATGTAGGCACTATAATTGTCCAGTTTGTTCTCAGATCCTTAATATCAACATATAGTCAATGAAATTATTTAGTAGAAATATAGTCGACTATTTTATTCACTATTAACTTTAAGAAAATACAACAATTTACTCAAGAATGATGTAGAGCAGTAATTTGCAAAATGATGGTAAGATTAAGATATAGCTAAACATAAAGTATTGGAAATTTATATCAATAGTTTCTTTTTTCCTTTTACATTTAGCTATAAATTGTAAACATAGCCTGCTGGCTAGGGCACTTTACTCTCACAATCCATGGGTCACAGGTTTGAATCTCATCACCGAATATGTTTGATTTTTCAACCATGGGGGAGCTATAATGTTACAGACATTTCCACTATTCACTGATAAAAAAGTACCCCAAGAGTTGGCAGTGGGTTGTGCTGACTAGTCCTTCCCTCTAGTCTGTCACTTCAAAATTAGGGACAACTAGTGCAGATAGTTCTTATGTCACTTTCTGCAAAATTCAATAAACAAACAAATAAACCAAGTTGTAAATAGGACCTGCCTGCAAGTTGTGTATGTAAAATAAATTAAAGGAGATTACTTCTTTGTGTAGAAGGAATATTGTTTAAGTCTAATCACATTAGAATAATTAATTCAGGCAATGATAAACATTGATCATGATCCCACAGTTAATGATCAAAATATTAGCAATTAAAATTGTTTAGTTCACCACAACTTGTAGTATATTTTCTATTAGTTGTTGTTGAAACTTGTAAATGCATGAAGCAACAAAAAAAATATATTTAAAAGCCTATAGTTAAGTTAAACATAAAACTTCTTATATTTACATGATAAACCCAGTGATTGTCTTAAAGGTCCAGGAAGTTTATCAAGATGCTGAAAAGTGTAAACGTGCCCCAGGTGAGTGCTGAGGTAGGAGTTTAATATTCAATAATACTTTTGGATTGTTATAGGAAAAACACACAATGGTTCTAGTGTGTATATTTTTGTGTGCAAATCTCCTACCTCTTTATTATTTATTCTTTTTATCTATTATTTTATGCTGAATTTACCAGAAAGCTGTACAAGAGATAACTAGTAAGTTGAACATTTATGAAATTAGTGGAAAAGTTAAAACTTACTAGAAAGTTGGGTGAAGGCAAAGAATTGTGATAAATAGTGGTTTCTTATTTAAACCTTGGCAGTCTGAGTGAGTTGAAGAAAATATAGCTAATTGAACAGGCAGTAAAGACAGAAATTAATGAATAGGTTACAAAATCACCAAGTTTTATATATTTATTTCTGGAAGATGATGTTTAGAGCTAGAGCTCTTTGTCAGATTGTAAAGAGTTGAACAAAAGTGCAAGTGCAGAATTAGAAAATTGTGTACACACGTTTTTAAATGTGAGTTACAAAGTTCTTTGAAGAATTACATCTTTTATATAAATATCTTACAAGTCAGAAATGGAAAGTTTAAAGAAAAAAGATAAACCACAAAGTAAAATTAAATTTTAAAACAATCATATAAAAGTGAAAATATGTTTGAAAGAAAACATTCATTTAAACCAGAAGGTTGTAGAGTTCCCAGATTATAGAGTGATTTCTTTCCTAGTTCTCTTTTATGTATGTCTGTTGGAAAATGTACAAGTCACAGAATCAAAAAGTCCTTACTTTGATTATTTTTTTTTGTGAAATGTATACCTGTAGATGTATTTTGTTTCAGCAGTTTAACATGGTTCAACCTTAAATAATTTGTGACAAGGAAATAATCTTGTTATATAATCCGGAGACAAAGTTGGAACCATTATAGTTTAAGCATTTACGTATAACTGAAGCTTTAAAACAACTAAATAACAGTCCTTTGTACACTCTGCTTGAAGACAACTCAGATCCTAACTTTAACAACCTAGTAACATCCACAATTCAGGATGTATCAATACTAATGATTTATCCACTATAGCCAAGAATCTCGTTGTAAGTAAACCTAGAACTCCTGTTTTTTTATCTTCCTAAAATCCACTAAGAAGGATATCCAGGCTGACCTATTGTATCTGCTTGCAGTCATCTTACAGAACATATGTCCTGTTATCTTGATAACGTTTTATCACTCTTTTTTTTCACAAGTTACAAACACATGCAAAGGATACCACTCATGCCATTACTTTAATCAAGAACATACACTTAACTGGAAAGGAATACAACATTTTTACCATGAACACAGAATCATTGTACATATCTGTTCCACACAATAAAGTTTTAATTTTACTAAAACATTTCTTAGACCAAAGGCCTATACTTGATACTCACACACACACTTCTACGTTTAGCAGAACTTTTACTCACTCTTGGTGCTGGCACTTTTAATGATAACTACTACAAACAGGTCTGTGAGGTCATGATTGGTATAAGAATAGGGCCAACCTCTTTTTGTATATACCAAAAATCGTGCACTTAATAATCAGTGCAATGGATCAGTACCCATGGTGTATTGTCATTACAGTAAAGACAAACTATGGGTTATGTCTATGGTAAAGCCAGAAACTTTTATACATTATTATACACTATGTATACTCTCTCCACCCTTGGCAACTATCAGATACAATACTACCCATGCTGGACTACAACATATGCATACAAGACAAACATCTGACATTATAAAGGAACAGATTCACACACATACCTACTTTTCAAACCGTCCCACCATTTCAGTTACAAAAAGTCAATACGATACAATTTTTATGACTATGTAAACTGCGTAGTGGTGATAATGATTACAAATCAGAAACAAAAGACATGAAAACTTTTATCTTTAAAAGAGGCTATCCTGATTCATCCATGATACAAACATGTGCTTACATAACACCAGACCAACAAGATCAAAGGTAATGTACTAAATAATTTCGCCATACTTATTGAAGATCCAATCATTAAATCTGTTTTCAAGAACTCGCCCATTATTGCTCACACTCCGGTCCCTCCACCTTTGTAATGTGGGATTCTAGCTTTGTGTGAGAGGAGGTATGACTGTTTCGGAAGTTAACAATTTCTTACACTGAAAATGTATTTCCCACTGCCAGTGTTTTTATATTAATACCTAACAATTTTCGAAAGTGAAGATTGAGTGGGAATAACAAAGGGTCAGTATAGCTGCATCAGTATAAATGGTACAATACCATTGGTGGAGAGTAGTCACATGTTCTGAAATGGTACAAAACTGATGGGGTATAAAGACTGGTATGCTGATTACACAAAAATTTTTAGCAATGCTTAGAGAGCAAACAAGGATCTAGATAGCTTTGTATTTGAGGAGGTAAGTATCTATCGGAAATACATTTTGAGAGTAAGAAAATGTTAACTTCCAATATGGTACATTACCTCCACTCACATAAAAAAGCTATTTTTGTTCAGTGCTGCTCTCTACATACCAAAAAAAAATTTATGCATGCCACAAGCCTTCTATCTCCCCTCCATTGGAATTGACTGATTTCAATGCACCTCTCATGCAAATCATCATACATCAACTCTCCACCAATAGGAGTGCTACATACTCTCATTACGCATGTTACTCCATGTATTCCATTCTACCTAACTATCACTTCTCGTTTGGCAGTACTCGTGTTCAGACGTTTTTTTCCTTTTGGTGCTATTTGTCTGTTTTGCACTGGTAAATTTCATAGTTTCAATTCCAAAGTGGGATTTTTTCCTTAATTTTTTGCTATATTGAAAATGCCTTTTACTTTAACTTCATTTGCCAGTCATTATTTTCTTCTTTCACATTTGTATTTGTCTTTCAAACATTTTTGTTTGATTCATATTTCTGAAATGAATTCTGAGGTTCATGTTACCACTTTGGATATCATACCTCCTACGACACTCTTTCACAGGCTGTAGGTGGAGGTGACCCATCATTGGATTTATCAGCAATTATCCACTGAGAGACTGATCATTATATGGGTCAACCACCTTCTCCTGAACTTGCCCCACTTTCTCCTGAACAGGCTGAACCTGTTCTGGTCAATGAAGATTTTGATAGGTTTTTTTCCACCACTGGATTTTGCTGTGCCTTTCTATGTCTAACCTGCAGAATCAGCTAAGCCTAATATAGCATTTTTAGACATGATTTCTCATGAATGTCATATTTTATCCATTTCCCCAATTTCCTATGATCCCTGTCTTTCTTTCTGGCATGATAGTTCTTCTTCTCTATATTCAGTTTTTCTACCCTCTTCAGATATTAGGGTTCATGCTGAGTAATTTGCTTCATAATTGGTTGAGGGTACCAGCATGCCTCACCCTCCACGGGCTATAGATCAGTTTGCTTTGGTTTATCATCAAATTGACTGTCTGTTGCTTGACTCTCAGCAACTGGGGTCCATTTTACCTGTGTGTGGAGCAATCCCTGATGTTCCTGTGCATTTAATTAACCTATGCCCACTTTTCATACTTTCATCTTACCCTTACTTCACTTCTACAGTACTTATCTACCATCCATCTCCTTTCCAAGGTGATACACCAAGATCTTGAATAGCCACTCCATTATTACCTCCATTATTAATTGTTTGTCATCTTCAGCTCTTGCTTTACACACACGTGGTTTCTCTGTTGTTCAAATCATCAGGGTTGTGATGTAGCCTTGTCCCAGGTTTGTTTGCTGGCCACTTATCTAAGGGATTTACATATGACCTCTTTTCTTCAGCAATATGTTTTCGATCATGTACCTGAGATTTTGGAATCACATGTGGAGTCTGTATATCAACACTCTACTCCTTCCTCTTTGGAAGCTCGTTTATAGCAGTCAGTCCTTCTCAACCCTTACCTGTTCCTCCCTCCAGGAGTTCTTCATCTTGTGTTTATTTGACATAGATGGGCACTATGGCAACAGTACCGGTGACTACCCAGTGGGTTCTGGTCTGGTGGGAGCTCAATTGTGCAAATTTGTTCCCCTTTGGTGATCTTTCACCACAGGTCAGTGGGTTATTTGGGTTTTATCAGAGGGACTTGTTCTCCAATTTTTTCCTCCCTCTTTTCTCTCAAGTACCCATTTCCTTTCCTATGCCTCGGAATCCTATCACCTGCCAGCATCTGTCAGAGGCGGTACATGACCTTTTGTCTCAACAGGCCATCAAACCTGTTCATCATCTTTCCTCAGGCATTTATTGTAGGCTGTTTGTTGTCCCCAAGAAAACTGGAGACCAGGGGCCTGTAATAGATTTGTCCCACTTGAATCACTTTTTTAGTCTATCTTATTTTACCATGGAATCGTTTCTTACCATCAGATGGGTGTTTCTGTCTTGGTTTGTGGATGACCAAGATGGATGTTGCAAATGCTTACTTGCATATCCCAATATTTCATCAGATGCGACAATATCTTCAATTTGTTTATCATGGGGTGGTTTGTCAGTTTTGCACATTGCCCTTCAGGCTTGATTCTACCCCATATGTTTTTTGTCGGATGGTCAGAGCATTTGCTCATCACGTGCATGCTCTTGGGTATAACTTTTATCATTATATAGAAGAATGGCTATTGTTAGCACATTCCAAACCAGAGTTTGCCTGTCACACTCATCAGCTGCTCCTGGATGTGGCAAGAGTGGGCTGGTTAGTTAAACTGGAAAAATCATTCCTTCAATTTTCTCAATATCTTGTCCATTTGGGTGTTTTTTCAATACCCATCTCAGTCGGGCCCAACCTTCTCCTCTTTGACTTCATTCTATGGAGCTGTCAGTTCTTCACACACTTACTGCACCCTGTATTACAGCTTGTGAGGTTCTGTCGCTTTTGGGGATGTGGTTTTTCATGGCAGCACTTACCCCTTTATATCGTGCTCATATGTGGGCTCTTCATGAGGCTTTTCACGATCTTATTACCCTTCCTCCTACCATAGTTAACGATCTGCAATGGTGGTTGGACAAGACTTGCATGTCAGTGGGTGTTCTGCTTCCTCCTCCTCATTCAGATTTACATATTTTTATGGATGCATCCCTTCAGAGATGGGGGGCATGGGTTGATCAACAGGAAACGTCAAGATATTGATCTGTGGTCGAGAGGTCTTATCATATGAACATCCTGGAGCTTTGGTTCATTCTCTCCATCTGGCCAGAAATCATCCATTCTGACAATTCTACAGTGGTTGCTTATTGCAATCACCAGGGTGACACCTGTTCTCAATCCCTCTGTATTCATACATTAGGTCTCCTTTATTTGTGCCCACACTCAAGATATTTATATCATTGCATGTCATGTTTTGGGTGCTTCCAATCTTGTTGCTGATCAGCTTTCCTGCCCAGACAAAATCTATGTGATGGAATTGTCTCTTGATCCTCTTGTTTTTCAGTAGTTTTACCTTCAGTGGGATACTCCTCACATAGATGCTTTTGCCACATCCCTCAGCCACAAATTACTTCTGTTTTGGTCTCCAGTCCCTCATCCTCTTGCTCTGGTTGTCAATGTTTTCAGCCAGGAATGGAACAACAAATATTCAATGTTTATCCTCCCATTAGACTTTTTCACTGGGTGATTTTGATCATTCATATCACTCTGTGTCAAGTACTTCTGTTTGCTCCTTACTGGCCAGCTCAGCCCTGGTTTCTGCAGCTTCTCTAGTTCCAACTTACCTCTCCTTACCTCTTCCTTTGTCTCATCCATTCTTCATCAACCTCTGTCACCAGTGCTTCATTCAGCCCTTAATGACCTATGTCTTCACACCTGGTGTCTTATCTGGTTCTTGGTGGAGAGATCTGACTTGTCATGGCGAGTAACTTCATTTCTGGCTCATTCCACCAAACATGCTCACCTTTTCAGTCGTGTGATGGTCATTCCTCCTATACATTGGTAAGTAGCCCAAGAGTTGGCAGTTGGTTGGGATGACTATATGCCTTCCCTCTAGTTTTATACTGCTAAATTAGAGACAGTTAGTGCAGAGAGCCCTCGTGTAGCTTTGAACAAAATTCCAAACAAACAAACCTTCCTCCATGGAAGTTTATCAATGTAAATGGAATGTTTTCCTCAGTTGGTCTATGGGTCGAGGGTTTTCCACTGATAGACCCACTGTTTCTTGTATTGCAGAATCTCTTACTTGTCTTTTCTATCAGGGGTCTTCTGCTTTCTCGATCCCGGGTTATCCGGTGGCTTTGTTCCACACCTTTCATTTTTCTTGATACCATAGGGTTTTTACCTCTTTAACCCTTTCCCTATTGATGTGTTTCTTCCTAATTCATTGTCCACCACAGCAGGCTACCCTTCTGGACTAGGATGTTAATATGGTCCTTCACTGCCTCACTTTGTCTCCATTCAAACCAGTTTCCATGTGTTCTTTGTTTCACCTTTCCCTTAAGACTTATTTTCTTCTCCTGTGGACTCAAAGGTCTGATTTATTTGCCATATACGTTTCACGTACTCTTTATCATCCTACATATATTCTCCTTTATCCAGATCATTCGTTTTCCCCCAAAACTTCAGTGGCTAGGGAGGGTAACTCCTCCTTTTCATTGATTTTCCTTCCTTCATTTTCCCACCATTATCCTTGTCCTGTACATGTTCTTCTCTGTTATATTGCCCACAGGGCTTCCTTCCGTGGTACCCTTTCCTACTTGGCAGCCTTCCTCTGTTCATGATCTTTTTCCTTCCATTTTCACCAGTTGGGTTTGGCTTTTGATTCAATTGACTTATTCCTTTTTATCATCTTCCTCCAGTACTTTGTTCCAGGTGTCTTTTAATCAAATTAGACACCTTACCTTTTCTCTGGCATCTCATCTTTGTCATCCTTTGGAGGACATTCTTCAATTGGGCATGTGGACTACTCCTAACATGTTCGTCTCTCATTATTTCCATAGGATAGCAGTTTCTTCCTTTTCAGACTGTTGTCTTCCACTTGTAACCATTTTTCAGACTTCAGTGAGACTTTGACTGTGTAAATTATTTTTTATTTTATTTTCAGGGGTCTTATTCCCATTTTATTATTATTATTGCTCATTGTTTGGATCCCACTCCATGGCCAGTGGTGCCTGACCAGGTATTCTTTAACCTTTCAAATCCACACTGTCAAACCATGTCAGCCTGCAAATTATTATTCCATGGCCATGCAATGCACACTGCAGAGATGAGGCATTCTACAAGATTGCATGTAGGCTTATCCTCGTGATACAATTGCTTCATAAGTTTGCCCATCTCAGATTGTACCCACCTGCATAGTTAAAGCAGAAGGAAATAGCTGCCCTTCTCTGCCATGCCTTCTATTGAATAAATTGGTATGGGCTGCATTTAAAAATAGGGTTTCATGGTCACCCATTGCACTGTTGTTGTTCTTCCAGACTCTCCGCTGCATTTTACCCCCCTTTTCTTCTAGGGGAGTTTGAGAGTCCTTACCACTTTCAAGTTCCAAGCTGCTGAGGTGGTGGACCATGGAGGCATCCTCCAGAATGGATTAATGAAATACAATCAAAAAACAAAAAATGATTATAAAACCATTCAGTTGAGAGTAGGGTGGTGGTGTTCTGCTGGTGTAGATGACATGATATCCTCCAATATGAAATATAAATACAAATGGAAGTGAGACGTCAAAATTGCAGTTCACCCCTTTGATTGGGATCCCTCATCCTACCCCCATGTGGATGTTTGCTACCAGTGACCATGTTTTGGACTTAGAGTAGAACCAATCAACATAAATCCTCACATATGTATTACAGATGTCTATTCCTCCCTCATTTATACTCCATCAGTGTTGTGGTTCACGATGGATGTAATTGTGGATTGTTACGGTTCATTCCCTTCCACTATCCCTTGATGTTTGTTGTTCCGAGGATATTAATGCGCTTGAGATGGTTCCGGTCAATTTCACTTTTGAGGGATGTGGTTTACATTATGAAGACAACTTTTCGATACCAGATGTTGGGTTCCCAGGTCGATCTATCAATTTATCATATTCACATGAGTTGGTGGGGGAGGGGGTACTAGATTCCATCCAGTTTCATGAACTTGAGGTGGAGACAGTATGATCCTTTTTCCTACCCTTGTCAAATGGCTGGGTTTTCGATTGCAGTTGACTTACTGATGTATGATCCTCATCCTACCCCTACATGGATGTCAGTTCCCAGCAGCATGGGTTTTGGATGTAATTGACTTGCCGTGTACGGTCTCACACCCTAGCCATTCTACACCTAGGGGCACAATTTTCTGCCCACATATGTAACATCTTTATGCGATGGGCAAAGATTATACCTGGTTCAAAAATGGTGCAGTTCCCCACATCAGATCTTAGAATCTTACTGTTTCATCTTAGGGAGTGTCCTTTGGATGCTTTCAAGGGGAGCTTCTTTCTTTCCCTCCACTTATTCATTGTGGGAATATAGTCATTTATGTGAGCAGAGATAATGTAATCAGAAATTATAATTTTACCTTCGCTAAAAATGTATTTCAGATAGGTACTAACCTCTTATCACACTTCCCATCCTTCCTCCCCACTGAAAACTGGTGCTTCCATCTTCTGCCAAAACACAAAATGATTTTTAGGTAGAATGGAATAGACGGAGTCTCATGCTTCATGAGTGTATGTTGCACTCGGTGGAAAGTTGATGCATGATGATTAGCATGAGAGACACATCGGAATCAGTCGATTCCAACGGAGGAGAGATAGAAGGCTTGTGGCATGCATAATTTTTTTTTGCATATAGAGGGCAGCACTGAATTTAAGTGAGAGGAGGTAAACTCAAATTCGGTGACGAGGAACCCACTTTGAGATTAATAATGGCTGGAGACGGCTTGAATGGGTTATGAAGAAAAACTTTTATAAAAGTTTAACATAACAGCAAATGTACAATGTTTTGACAAGGTTTTGTCATCATTACCTGATGAGAGGAGGTAAGTACCTATCGAACATACATTTTCAGTATAGAAAAATTATAACCTTCAACATAAGACAATCCTTTATATATGCTACTGAGTGTATCATTTATTGCATAATATGTGAAAAGCGTGGTATTTTATACACTGTAGAAAGATTCTGGTGATAGATCATTTGGAGAAATGTATGAAGTTTTGTAGTTTCTACTACAAAAAGGATAGAAAGACAAGCTGTTAGTGATATTTAATTTAAGGAACTTTGAGGTATGAGTTTTGGACTTCTTTTTTTCTGAAACTCAGAAGGAAAAGAGGTAACTTCATTCAGATGTTTAAACTTATGGGTTTGAACAATCTGTGCTGGAATGATAAGGTAGGAAATGTAAATTTGAATATGAAAGACAATATTTTTTAAAACCTGTATGTGTATTTTTACTTAAGCTAAAGTTTTTTTTTTTTTGGTTAGTTGTAATCATGTAGAATGTCTTGTTTGAAGATTAAGTTTGTGCTATTAGTTCAGATTCATTTAAACTTTTGTTCGATACACAAGGGTTACACGAGGTTTAGCTTTCTAATGATTCAACTATTAAAAATATACAGTAAATGCTTTCTGACATAAACAATTGGGGGATTTATTTGAAATCTGTAAAAAGGATTCCTCAGGTTTTGGTCAATATCCATGATTGGTTTGTTTGAAGTAGAAAAATTATCTACTGAGTGGAAATAGATTATTACAACTTTAGAGTACATTATTTTTTGCAAAACTAAACAGTTTGCTGTGTGTTTTAATGGAGTCTTTAAGCATACTTACTTTTTGTAGTTACATCACCAGAGACAATTATTTCAATAACTGCTCAGAAATTTATTTTGCAAGTAAGATTTTTTTTTCAGAGTTGATTGTTCAAAATGGCCTAATTATTCAGTAAATAATCTTGCTACTAAAATGTTAATTTGATGCAATATTTTATTGAGGCCCTTGGGAAAAAACATTTTATAGACTGTAAGTTGGTTTTCTTTCTCTTTTGTTAGACATTTTTATGCTAAATGGATACATTAATGGGAGCTCATTGTGTAGTTCTCATGTTATTTTGTTAGTATACACATTTCTATCTGTACAGTATAAAAAACAAGTTTAGTTAAAAAATTGCAGTTTTATTCTGTATTCTTTGCTATAAATTGATATACAAGTATTTTGATAATCTTTTATGTATTCTAGCACACTGACAGTACCTGGCTTCTAATTTTTCTGGGATCCATAATGTTCATTCCGGGTGGATACCATGTGAGAATTGTTTATTATGCATATCGCAGATATCCTGGCTACTCCTTTGATGATATTCCAGACTTTGACTAGTCCATTCCAAGTAAGCATAAGAAAATATTAGCATGACATTAATGACTGTAATCTAAAATCTATAATTTATTTGAAACCACATCTACTCTGAAAGCTGTAGTGGAAATATTATCTAAAAGATTCTAAGTAAGTTTTAAACACCTATATTTTGTAAAGAGAGCAGTGTGTGTGTGTGTTTGTATTTTGTATGAGATATGTATGTTATAATTATTCCAAACTAAAAAAAATATTTCAAACTGCTGAAGTATTTAAATTGTATTACAAAAGAAAAACAAAAAACAGCCAATTTATTTATATCAAAGGTATTTACATGGTATTATTTTAGCCAAAAATCATTTGATTGACTTAAGTACAGAACTAATACAATGTAATGTCTTTATACTGGTACTTGGAAGGGCTGATCTTTTTCTAATACCAGGCTGTGAATGAATTTGTACTTTTTACTTTAAAAACCTTTTAAATTATGCATATGGATGAGTAATTTGTCTTTTTATTGACATAAAAGTTAAAGTGTGTAGAATAACTTCAGGATTAAGTACTATTATTAATATATTTAGAATTATATTTATTTTGCAAATTGTATACTTAAATTACCTGCTAATGTTCCAACTGAACCAATAAGTTTAATTGCTTAGTCTCTTCAGAAAATACCTCTCTTGGGGACCAACATCAAAAAAGTATCTTTCAAGTGGGAATGAAAACTATTTAGAAACACTGAAAATCATATCTATTATATATTAGTAAAAACCATTTTCTCGATTATTTATTTATATATATAAATAAACTTCACTCATTTCTTGTTTTTAATATGTTCTTTATTATTTTGATTTTGTAGTGTCACAGTATAACATTTGTCCTGAATGACCTTAATGTTTCTTCACATTATATTTTTTCTATATGTTTGAAAAATAATTTCTTACATTCTATTTCTTAATCAGCATTTACATTTCTTTATATACTAAGAATTGGTTGTTTCATTCCATTGTTTGTTATTGATATCTTAAATGTCTATAATGTATAAAAGTATTGTTATTCAGATAAAAAATATTTCACAAACTATTTCATTTCTAAACAATGTATTAGACTTCTTCAAGTAGTTAGCTTGATTAATATGTACTTGAAGAAAAAAAAAATTCAAAAAAGTGAGATGTTGAAAAACATTTTTACAGAATAAACTTAATTTAGTGATTATGCAGTAGACCCACAGAATATAATCCTC
>NW_013667195.1:230987-231885 GCF_000517525.1 Limulus polyphemus
AAAAGTGAGATGATGAAAAACATTTTTACAGAATAAACTTAATTTAGTGATTATGCAGTGACCACAGAATATAATCCTCATTCAATATTCAGTTTTTTATAATGAATTGACTGTTTTTTGATGCTTGTTACTGCATGGTGGCCAAAATATTTATCAACAACAAAAAAAAGAGTACATGTACAATAGGTATAATCTTTTTCAACAGAGGAAGAAGTACTTATTCATTGGTATTAATTTTTGTAAATGTTAAATATTTCTCTTATCAAAATTGATTTGAAGTAATAAAAATTAACTTCCATTATGGTATCTTTCCTCCACTCACAAGATTAGCTTTTTCCATTTTGTGCTGCCTTCCATATGGAAAAGTTTTTCAAAATGCATGCCACAAGCTTTTTACATCCCTCTGCTGGAATCCAAAGTTCCAACATGTCTCTCATGCAAATCATCATGCATTGACTCTCCACCAATAGGAGAGCACTACTATCGTGTGTTGCATGTGACTCCCTCTGTGCGCCACTACCAAACTTTCACTTCTCGTTTGGCAGTGATCGAGTGTAGACGTCTTTCTTTAGTCCACTGATTACCCTAGAAGTGATTTAACTTAGTTCAACTTTATTTAATTTCATTTCACTTTTATTTGAGAGCATTTGATTTACCTGTGTTTGCCATATATTTTTCGCTTGTTTAGTATCTAGGCTAAATTTTGAAGTTGCTGTTACCACTTCTGGTGCATATCACTCGTTTGTTACCGCACTTTCAGCCACAGGCATGGGCAACCCATTGGGAAATCTCTCTGCCTTTTTTCACGGGGAGATGGAGCATTATATGAAATGCACATTGTCTCCTGTTCATGCCCTTTTCTTCCTGTATTTTTAGCCTTTTACAGCCGCAGGCTAAC
>NW_013667195.1:232109-244030 GCF_000517525.1 Limulus polyphemus
TGTGTTTTGATCTTCCTCTGACACTCTTTGTATTACCCCATCTCAATCCTTTTCACGGGAACCCTATGGGGTTTTCTGGTGACATCCTCTTCCCTTTCACTGTCAGCTGAGTGATGTCTTCGACTCTTGCCCTACACGCATGATTCACTTCTCTTTAGGACTTTTGGGTCACAATATTCTCATGAACCCATCACCTGGCTTTGTTTTTTACGACGTTTCAAGTATGACACGATTACTGTGTCCTTGGAATAATGGGTGGCTTCTGTCCAACAGTGATCCACCTTTCACAATGGATGCCCTGTTTGGTGAAGCTTGAGTCCTGTTTGCCGACCCTACCCTTCACAGCCCTGCCTGTCCCAGCTTCCTGCAGTACTGTAGTTCACCATTTTTTGTGGCATTACAGGTATGCAGGCAACGGTTCTAGTGACTGCCTGATGAGTTCAGGATTGTTGAGCTCATCATGTCCTTTCCTTTTCAGAGTTTGGCTTCATGGTGTTCTATCAGAGAATTTCGTCATACCCTTTCCCCTCTCTCCCATTTCCTTCCTCATCCTCAAGATACAGTGTCATGCCTGTGTCTTCTGAGGTAGTACTCGACCTCCTCACCCAACTGGTTGTCATACCTACTCCATGCAGGTTTTACTTCTGCCAGTTTGCCCGTCATGTGGTGGTATACCCTTTTAGAACTCTGCCCTTCGGTCTGGCTTCTGTGCTGTATGTTTGCACCTTTGCTCAGCATATTAATACCCTGGGGTTGCGCTTCCACAGTTGACTGGCTTCTTCTTGCCCTTTTCAAATGGGAGTCAACCAGTCCTACTCGTTGGCTACTTCTGAACACTGTGTGTGTGAAATGGTTGATCACATTGGAGGGGTCTTTCCTTCATCCTACCCATTACCTTGTACATCTCGGTGTTTTATTCAACACCCATTTTAATCGGGCCCGACCTTCTCTCCAGCTCCATTCCCTGGAACTGGCTGTTTAGACAGTCCTGCCTGCTCCCTTACTTACTACTGGCGAGGTTCTATCACTTTTGGGAGGTGGTCGTCTCTGACACCTATAATACCCCTTAACAGGGCTCATATGTATTTGTTTCAGTGGAACCTTGCATGGGATCCCCTGCATGCTCTTATTCACCTTCCCTTCTCGATCTAATTTGGATGATCTACATTGGTGGTTGAACAAAGCCCATAAATTGGTGGGTGTCCTGCTTCCTCCTCCTTGGCCAGAGTTACATCTGCTCACAGATGCATCACTTCAGGGCTAGGGTGCATGGGTCGATCACCAAGAGAGTTTGGGTCGTTGTTCTGCAGAAATATATTCTCTTCACATCAGTGTCCTGGAAATCCTGGCTATCCATTGGGCATTGGATCATTTTCATTGTATTACCAGTGGTTGCCTGTTTTTGATCCATTTTGACAATTTTACAGTGATGACTTATATCAATCACTAAGGCAGCACCCAGGCAAGATCCCTGTGTTTTTGCATGTTATATTCCAGGTGCATTCAGTCTGGTGGTGGATCATCAAACCCGACCAGATCGGATTTATCCCACAGAGTGGTCCCTACATCCTGCTGTTTTTTGGTGGTGCTTTCATGATTTGGGTACTCCCCATATTGATGCGTGTTTATCCTCCTATCTGATTACTTCATCAGGTAGTCTCCTTCCTCCATGCAACTCTGTGCAAAGTCCTTCTGATGGTTCATGACTGGCCCACTCAACCATGGTTCCTTCAGTTGCTTTGGCTCTAGGTGATCCTTCTCATCCCTCTTCCCTTACTTCCAGACCTGTTACATCAACTCCAGTCACCGGTTCTACATCCCATACTTCCTGTCCTCTGTCTTTACGGCTGGCAAGGAGTTCTGTATTCTCTCACTAAGTAGCTTCTCATTTTGCCCATTCTGTTTGTTCTTCTTCCTTGGCTTTTTACTGACAGAAATGGAGTTTTTCACTCCTGGGCTTGGTTCAGGATTTCCCAACTTCTTGGCCTACAGTTTCCAGTATTTCAGAATTCCTTACCTGGCTCTTTGAGAGATGTTTGTCAGTCTCCTCGATTTTGGATTTTCAGGCAGCCTTATCTCATACCTTCTGTTTTTCCCATTTCCTCGGGGTCTTTTCATCCCCAGTCCTTTCCATGTTGATCTGTTCTTTTTGGCTCTGTTGGTAGCAGAGACGTCCATCACTTCTGAACTGCAACATGAACGTGGTCCTCCATGCCCTTACTTTACCTCTGTTTGAATCCATTTCTTTTGTTACTTGTTTCATCTCTCTTTTAGAGCATATTTCCTCCCCTTATTGGTTTGTGGGCATCGTGGATCAGATATTTATGGTCTCGACATTACTAGGACCTTGTATCATTCAACCTACCTCATCCTTTATCTGGATCATTCATTCCTTCCCCCAGACCTTGGCAGCTCACGAGCTTCATTCCTCCTTTTACCCTATCTCCCATCTCTACCCAGTACATGCCCTACATTGTTATATTGCACACATAGCTTCATTCCAGGGTTCTTATTTCTGCCTCTTTATCCCATGGCAAACTTTCCTCTTCCCATTATCTCTCCTCTGTTACTCTGACCAATTTGGTTCGTTGTTTGATCCAGTTGACTTACTCCTCTTTGCTCCCCTCCCAGCATGATCTTTTTCCCATGTCTTCCTATCAAATCTGACACCTTACCTTATCCATTGCTTCTCTCTTCTTTGTCGGCCATTGGAGGAGATTCTGCAGTCCGGCATGTGGATGACTCTGCACACGTTCATCTCCCAATATATGCACCACATCACAATTTCTGCTTCCTTGGGGTGTGGCCTTTTTCTTGTGGCTGTTCTATAGACTTAGGTGCACTTTTGACATGAGGTAAGTCCCTTCTTATGCTTTCTTTTCTTTCAGGGGCCCTTGCTTCAACTTCACTTTTGATCCCACTCCGTGGTGAGTGGTGCCTGACCAGGTATTCTCTCTGAAAACTGAATGGGTTTCACTTAAGTGGCTATAACCATTCTCAGATATATTTATATTCAAACAAAAAAAAGAACACAAATCCACACTGTGTGCCATGTTGATTCATGCCCTTTGTCCATAACTATGCATGCTCACCCTTGAGATGGGGTATTTCAGAAGATCACCTCATGATGTTTGCTTCATAAAAATGCTCATCCTGGATCATACCACCCATGGATGGCATGGGTAAAGCAGAATGGATTCACTGCCCCATCCCTGCCATGCCTTGATTGAATAAATTGGTATGGTCTGCCTTATAAAATAGGGTTTTGTGATCACCCATTGCACTGTTTTGGGTGTAGCTGTTCCTCCAAACTCTCCAACACTCTCTCCCCCTCTACTTCCAGTGGAGTATAGGAGTTCCAAGCTGCTTGGGGGGGGGGGGGTTGATATGGAGGCATCCTGC
This sequence comes from Limulus polyphemus, assembly GCF_000517525.1. NCBI lineage: Eukaryota > Metazoa > Arthropoda > Merostomata > Xiphosura > Limulidae > Limulus > Limulus polyphemus. Next base: position 235,512 of record NW_013667195.1, read on the forward strand.
TCCATAGGTTCCACATAGATGGCTACAACCATTTAGTTCAGAGTAGGGCAGTGGTGTTCTGCCAATGTAGGAAGCATAACATCCGCCATATTGAATGACACATACCACAGAGTGAGACGTCTAAATGCAGTTCACCCCTCTGATTGGGTGCTCTCATCCTACCCTCGCACTGATGTCGGTACCCCGATTGAACCATTCAACTTAAGTCCTCACACAGGTTTGGGGTTTTCCATCTTCCTCCATTGATTCTTCCTTCTGAGTAGTGGGTCATGGAGGGTGTATGTGGGATGTTTCCATTGCTAGTTCTCTCTTGTGACAGGGATGTTATTGACCTTTGGACATTTTGGACTAGTCTCATGGCTCTAGTAGATTGCATGCGATGGACTTCCCTTGCATACCAGATGACACATTCCCCGATCTCTGGCTCAGTGCTAATCCTGTGTCGTGCCCTGGAGTCAGTTTTTTCCTCATTACCATGATTTTGGGGCTTGAGGTGAAGCCTATATGATCCTCATCCTACCCTCGTGTGGATGTTGGTACCCAGTGAGGAGGTTTTGAATATAGTTGGCTTACCGAGTATAGTCTGCCACGCCCTATACATTCTACACCATAAGATGCATTCTCCATTACCTACTTCTGTGGGATTGAGTTTCTATATTTGTCTGGTTGGAATCGCTTTCCTGACTTATCCTCTCCCACTCAGATGCACCCTTCCTTTTCTGCCATGTTTATTCCTAGCTGTTCATGCCGAGGAAATACCTAGTTCAGAAGTGGTGCAGTGTCCCTCCTCAAATTATCTGATCTGTTTCTCTCGTCTACAGAAGTATCCTTTAGATGCTTCCAGGGGGTACATCTAGCTAATCTTGTGAGTGGAGGGAAGTACCATATCGGTAGTTATAATTTGCCTATACTGAAAATGTATTTCCGATAGGTACTTTCCTCTTCTCACACTTCCCACCCTCTTCCCCACAATCTTTCAGTGCTTATGTCTTCTGCCAAACTTTGAAGTGATGGTTCAGTAGTGGTGCATAGAAGGAGTCACATGCGTCATGTGACAGTAGTGCTCTCCTATTGGTGGAGAGATGATTATTTGCATCAGAGACATGTTGGAACCTTTGATTCCAATAAGGGGGGGGGGGGCTTGTGGCATGCATTTTAAAAAGTTCGCATATAGAAGGCAGCACAAAATGGGAAAAGCTGATCTTGTGAGTGGAGGGAAGTACCTATTGGAAATACATTTTCAGTATAGGAAAATTATAACTTCTGACAATAGACAAAACTTTATTCTGACTTTTTCATTTCTTTACTATGGCTTTAGATGACTCAGCTGGAAATAAACCCTCTAATTCTGATATGTATTTCATATTTTTGGGCCAGTTGCTGTGTTTTGTTTAATCATCTGTTTGGAGTTCTCCTGGTCATCTGTAGAGGTTTTGTGGAGCTGTTGTTATGATACTTGGATTGCAGTGTTGTAGTTTTCTATTAGGCAACTGGATATACATCTGCCTGCTCTTACATTGAAAGAGATGAAATTAATTGTACACATGCAGTTTAATCTTGCACTAATACTTGTATTTAACTTGGTAATTATAGTTATTTATATTAATTAATGAATATAAAAATTCTAAAGTTTAAAGTAGTGTTTTTGATAAAATAGATAAGCTATTTCTAAAGTATACAGGTTTTCATATTCTATATAAAATGTTTTAAAAAGACATACTTAATTAAATGATTAAATATCTTCTTAGTCTATCTTACAGTTTAAAACAATTTTCCAATTTTACATAAAAATATATAATGTAAACTCTTGGAAAACAAAATGTCAATAAATTATAGTCTTCAAAATGTGTCTTATGTTCTTTGCAAAACAAATGGTGTGAAAATGTTTAAATTAACTAACCTGATAGATATTTTTTGTGTATTTTAAATTTAGATCTGTACCGGGTCTTTGCAGATTACTTTTTAAATGTCCTGTTGTGTGAGAAATATGTAGGCCAACAGATTTATTATTTTCAAGCCAAAAAAAATTACCAAAATCTGAATTATGATTTTAGGAGTGTTCCTTAAGCTAATGCTAGATCCTTTATTTTTGAAATATGCTTTATATATTATTTTAATATCTGTGTCTGATCCTGTGACACTTGTGTTTATCAACCAAACATGTTCTACTGTACTTTAAAAAGTTACCCGTGGTTTGATCTCAAGCCAATAGCTTTCATCACTTTAATGCAATGTGAGTTTAAAAAATAGTATGAAATTAGTAATAATAGAGTGACTATTCTGAATTTATATGAAACAAGGTAGTAGGTGAAAATCTGGAATTTTTTGTGAAAAAACATTATATGCTGAACTTCCCAGAAAGGATGATAACAACAACTGTATATTTCAAGGATTATAAAAATCTTGAAATTTTAAAAAATCATAGAGAATTATTAACCATCCATACATTTATGATAATTAGTCAGTATAAAAAAACCATTGTGTGTCAGTAAAAACAAATGGTAAAGTTAGCAACTCTTTAATCACATCTACAAAAATTCCACTTTTTTATGAAATGTTATCAACAACATTCTCAACAATAGATATTATTAAATGTTTGCAAAAATGCAACAACAAATTTCTAATAATTATAGAGATAAATCATATCATTATTCAAATCTTAACTGAACATTCTGTATTAGTAAATCAAGTAGAAAGAATGGGTGTAAAAACTTATTTTGGTTAAATTCCCATTTTTGCAGTTGTTAATAGCATGATGTGTGTGTAAATATGTTCTTCTGTGATTAAATTTAGCCAATGATGATAAAATATCATAAGTAAAAAGATTTATGATATTAATGCAGTGGGGTGTGTTTTATGTCATGGACTTGGTTATAGACTGTTGCTCTACAGTGTAGTTTTCATTAAGACGACATATTTTTCATTCAGTATGATAACATACTGTTGCGTCATCGAGGTCACGTGACAGGTGTGGCGCCCTCTATTTTCTAGAACTATCTTGTTTTTTCATGAATGCTCTAGTATTTACTAGATAGGGTAGGCGGGTATATATAAGAGGGGACAACGTGACGCAGGAAGGTAATGTGTGTGTAGACAGTGAGTAATTGATCTGCAGTCAGCAGTATTATTGACGTTCGTTGTTATAGCGTTTGTTTAGCGCGATTGTTTAAGTTGAGTGTATCGGTAAAGTTATATTCGGAAAGAATAAACCAGTTTTATTAAGTAAAGACTTGTGTCGTTAAAATCTCGTCGGAACGAAGTTACGGAAAGTTAATTAACAAACGGAGACGTAACAATACTTTCATCACTCATTTGTATTCAAAAATTTAATTCTATAAGATTAAAGTTATTTTTTCTTCCTTTAATTTTTATAATAGCTGATATCATGAAAGCTCACCACTAATAAGTTATTGTAGCATAAAGTATGTCTGCATCATCATGCTTCATGATCCTCTGATGTGCACTCACATTTACCTTATTGAATTTTAAGAAAATGATGTGAAAGATTCTTTCATATATGCTAATTTATAGTTCAACAGTGTGAGAGGCATAACCTGTTAACAGGAAAGTTATAATGGCATAACACATTCATAACCATAATTGTTCTTAACATTTGTTTCCTAGAATTTAGAATTACGTGATAAAATCTTTTATTTTCTTAACTTAATGTTAAAGATATATGTTAAAATCGATATAATTTTTTTACCTGTTAGACTAAAGATTCTTAACCTAGCTAGAAATGTTTAAAAGTTAATTTTTTAACTTTTTTCTTTCACAATATATGATAGATTTTTGACTTATTTGTAACCCTAGATTAGTTGAAAGTTTTGTGTATTATATTAAGACTACCAAATCTTCACATGCTATAAAAAAAGGAATAAAGATATAAAGAATTATGTGAAGGTATAAATAACTAAAAAAGGAGGGGCTAGATGGTATCTCGCAATTAGTGTGGAATAACATCTACAGCTACTAAAGAAAAAGTATAGCTTAATTAGTAAAGGCTTGGTGGTTACAGCAATCTGGTGGTTGCAGGACTATATCAGTTTGTGTATTCTGAACCCATTTAAACATCAATGTTTAACCTATATACTTTTGTTGCTCCTTTACAAGATGTGGCTTGTTTATATAGGTAACCTTCCTTCTAACTTGTCCTCCGATCTTAAACTTAAATAATAAAAACCAAACACCTCTAATCAATAGACACTCTGAATTATAAAACATTTTTGTTTTCAATTTTGTTGTAGATACATTTCATTTTTATACTTTCAGCACATAGACTAACAACAATATTAGGGTATGCTTTTATTGCTAAGAAACATGATATAAAAGCCATTGTTGGAACGCATTGTTACCAAAACGCAATGGCATTTTCTATATATCAGGAGTTGTGAAATAAGGAACCACTTCCTTTCTATGTGGATTTTCGTTAGCTTGTCTCATTAAAAAGATGCGCAGGCGCACGCACACACGTGCGTGTCTGTCTGTCTGTGATTTATATTTGTAACATAAGGAAATACACCATTACTAATGTTTGATATAATTATTGTGACAGTATAGATTCTGAACGACCAACTTATTCACCCTCATCGCGGTGTTGAGAAAAACAGTGTTCTCTGATTTGATAACCAAATTAAAATGCCATTGATAAATCAAAAATCCATAGTTATTAAGAAAAACAATAGTCATTATTAGATAGCTAAGAAAGTACCAAAAACGTAGTCTGATATTTTTAAAAGGAACAGTATAATCACTGTTTTGAAGAAAAAAAACTGTCACTGTCACACACAGTCGTTTCTGCTGTTGTTGAGCGAAAAAAAATATTCACTAACTTGGTAACTAAGAAGCAGGTTCTCTGAGATTTTCTTTATAATAATCAAAACAAATAATTTTAAATTATTCATTATATTAGAGCAACTGCAGATAGTAAAAATATTATAAGTATAAATTCTGTTTTACAAAAATCAAAATATGTTACATATTTTGGAATAATGATAAATTATAAATCTATTTGAAAAGAGCAAATGAAAGTAATGGCAAAAGAAATAAAATAAATGTTGCAGTAAGATTTTATTATTTAAAAACATTCCTGTCTCTTAATGAAAAAAAAAATATATCATGCATGGTTTTAATCTTTCCTACAATATGGTATAACCTTCTCGCGAAGTACTTATTTAACAAAATTTAGAGTTATAATACAGTTAAAAAATAATTGTATGTTATTACTATTACAGTATAAACACAAAAATATACAAAATTTAAATATCATTGTGTGAAACATTAGATAGATATAGCAAAAATATATGGAATTGACCAAAAATATAATCAATACATGAAACAAGAGATGAAGAATGTGGGAACTTACAAATTCCTAAAGTAAAAAAAAGGATATATTTAGAAAAACGTTTTACACTAAGCACTAAAGCTTTACGATAATATTCCAAGTAAGATACAGTTTAATTGTAAAAGAACGATCAGCATTAAAGAAATGAATAACTAATATTTATAAACTTGAAAGTAGATTTATAGTATATTTGTTTGTTTGTATTTAAGCACAAAGCTACACAATGGGCTATCTGTGCTCTGCCTACCATGGGTATCGAAACCCGGATTCTAGCGTTGTAAGTCCGCAGACATACCTCTGTGCCACTGGGGGGCTTTATAGTATATAGATGAAATTAAAATTGAAAATTATGAACATTTCAAACTTAAAATCTTACGAATATTTAAAATATAAATTATTATACAGTAAATATTGTCAATGTGTACGTAAAATATTATATATTCAATAATGATTTGTGTGTTATTATTAATATATTTTTATTATAAAATATATTTATCATAGCTTAACTATATAAAGCACATACGATCCACCTTCATGTGAATCATAATATGTACTGTAAAAGTTTTATAATTTTTCAATTAAAATATACATACACAGCTCCTCAATGACTCTGTGGCAAGTGTGAACGCTTATAACGCTGAAAATCTGGTTTCGATACCTATGATGGGCACAGCACAGATAGTTCATTGTGTAGTTTTATGCTTAACAATAAACAAACAAATATACATGTACAGCATAAATTATATTTAAACGATTTTGAATATGCAAGTCAGTAAGATGTATGAGAACCACAACCGATATCAAACCATGGTGGAACAGAATATATAAGAAATATATTTTGACATTGTTTGACCTTTCATACGGTAGTGTGATGCCACTATAAATTGATCGCAAAATATTCATGCATTCAGATAATAAGGATGTGTTGAGATGGGGGGGGGGATTAGAATTCCTAAGACGAGATATACCTGTACTTAATGACATTGGAAAACATACAAATATGTATTAATTTGGGGGGTCAGGACTACACAGTAAGAGACCTACAAAGGTTGCACCCCAACCATGGTAAGAAAGGGCTTCGTCTTATTACAGGTGAGAATTCACGAATACAAAAGTCAGTGGTAAACGTTGTAAATTCACTTAACCCAGACAACAGTACCCAAAATAACTAAGAACAATTTTCGTCTGGAAATAAGATATGAATTTGCCAAGATAATGCTTCCAGTTATTCCTCCAATTCAGTTATTGCATACCTCAAGCAATTGGATAAGGAAATATGTATTCGTGCTATTCTATACAAACACATACTGGTCAAGTCTGTGTGAGCATACTATTGAAATGTGCACGAGGAAACCGTCGTTCTTGTACAATGGATGGGTTATAGAAATCCTGCAAGGAAGAGTGGTGTGTTTTAGAAATTACAGCCTTACGACAGCCATTTGTAATGGAAACTACACATACGTACATGTTTATAGCCATAGAATGTCAGTCAAGGGATGTGGGTAAGTTCCTTTTATCTTCGTTACCACATTATTCCACAAAAATATGTGTGTTTTCTCGTAAGTGCAATTGATGTAAAGTAGAAACACTTTGTAAAAGTCGACAGTGATCTTTTCCACTGATGGGTCAGGTGGTACCTTGAAGCTATATCTTACCTTATTTTTTGATGGAATGACCATCAGTGATGTGGGCTGAGCGTGCCCACTGAGAGGGAAGGCATTACAGAATTATGTATATAATACTATGTGCAATTAGTCTGGAACAGATAACAGTACAAATAACAGTCTTATGACCTGTACACCTCTCGTTTATTTATTTATTAAAGGTTGAATAAAAGTAGATTTTAATTTTTTTAAATACTTCAATCTTTTTTTTGTAGTTGTTGTTGTATAAACTCAAAATCAGAATTCAGATTTACCCCATAACAAATTCTCGGGTGATTCTACCTGAATGGTGTACTAAAAAACATCACACAGTTTTATCGTTTTTACAAGACCTAATGAATGTTATGTGCAATAGTTTGATCAGCAGATTTGTACAATCGACGACACTGATAGCACAGTTAAAATGAAAAATTTCTCTTTTGGAACAAAAAATCTTTGTTTCCGACTTGAGAAAAAGCGTTTTCTCGAAACGTCGCTAAGTAAATATATTATTACCATCGTTTTTAAAGGTGATTTTTCTCTAAAAGACGAATTTGTTTATTTTATCATCTTCATATTTTTCTACTTATTTATTCACTAAGACCTATATATAGTCTAAAAATAGGGTCTAAACTTTCCTTCCTATTGCTGACTATGAATAAGCAATATGATGAAATAGCCCACCCCACTTGTATGAGTTTCCACGTGACGAATTTTGTATTTCCTAACAAACAGCAGCCTTGGCATCAGACAGTCTCAAAGTTTTATGCATAGAACATCAAGTGAATGATAAGTGTTGCTATTTTAAATAATAATAAAGCAATTGTTTAAACAGTAAGCCATTCTTTATATGTGAATATGTGCTTATAAAGTAAAATAGTAAGCTAAATTATACAGAGAATTAAATAAGCATCCTTTTCAGGACAACAAAAGCATGTAAAGTAAATTATTATAGTTAATAAAACTTGATATATATTACGATATTGTCTTGTTGACTTGTGAAAGCTAATAGCAGGTGTCCTATGGAACATTTTCTGCCTGAGGTAACTTTATCCTTAGTAATGATAACATATTTGACACATAGAAACTGTAAAAAAAGAATGTAAGTGAAATGATATATTTTGTCAAGAACATAGTTATATGGATAGCATAAAGATAAACTAATGAATATGCAGGATATTTAAATAAGTGTCCTTTTCAGGACATTAATTATAAAGAGTATGCTTAAATATAGAAACTAAAACTATCATCAGTTTGTTAAAACAAAATTGGATGTCTTGCTCAATATTAATAAAAATATTACTTCTGATAAAACTTTCAGTGTAATACTAACACTATCCAGCTCTAGAGACAACAAAAAAGTATATTTCAATATAGAACTAATAAATTAGTGAAGGGTTTTATACATAAAGCGACTGTATTACTTTTAGAACATAATTAAATTTAAATTGGATGACGAGGAACCCACTTTGAGACTAATAATGGCTGGAGACGGCTTAAATGGGTAATGAAGAAAAACTTTAATATAAGTT
>NW_013667195.1:245030-252352 GCF_000517525.1 Limulus polyphemus
TGCTGTCATGTTAAACTTATATTAAAGTTTTTCTTCATTACCCATTTAAGCCGTCTCCAGCCATTATAATTAAATTTAGCCATTTATAACATGTTGAAACATCTATCTTTTTATGTAGATCAGATTACAAAACCTTTATTGTGAAAATAATAAAGTATTAAAAGAAATATTGTGTCGAGAATTGATTTATTGTTATATTAAACCAATAATAGATTTACATTTAATGCATCACTAGCAACACGTCCTCTGTTCCACTTCATGAATGTCATTGTCTCTGGTGGCATCTTGCATGGTACTAGCGCCCTCAGGCAACATTTCATGGAACTATGATGTCATCGTCTATATCCCATTGCCTGAGGTAGACACACGTGCCGTGCCCCTGGTGGCGTGCCTGACAAGTTGTGGCCTAATTACTGAGGTTTAAGCTAAGTTTACAAAAAATGTTAGAGAAATGGCAACACATATTGTATTGAGACCACAGTATTTTTTATGTTGCTTTAATTTTTTTAGTCACGGGTTGCGGTTTTTTGAGGTTTGTTTTGTACTGAGGTTGCTAATTTGGTTGTAGGGGTGGTTTTAGTGATTGACAGGGTCAATGAAATGCCACATATTCCTGAAATTTTATAATCATCCTATCTCCACTCCTGTTAAATTAGAAAACACACCCATAATTGTGAACTTTCTGTCCTGCTCACTTGACAAATTCTATATTTAAGCTGCAAAAATCGCCCTTTTAAGGGTAAGCCATAAAAGAGCAGTTTTGAAAGTCTGTGGTGCTTGTTTTGAAAGGCAATGCCGCTTGTTTTGAATACTTAATGATTCTAGACGTATATATACTGATAACAATGGTGTTATAGCAAGTGTTACACAACGTTAAACATTATTCAGATGCAGATGATCCGTAAGCAACTGTTAAGACAAAGAATATTATCGAGATTAAATTAGAAAATTAACTCATTTACACCATTTCGAATTAGATCATGGGTACAACCTGAAACATGCCCAAAGATGTGTTTGTTATGACAAAATTTAGAAGATATTGGTTTTCTAGAGCACTGGGAATTTTGAAATAAAAAATCATACCATAAGGGTTTATTTGCTCTCCAGTGTATGGTAATATTAGGATAATCAAGTTTTCGAAACATTAATTTGTGGAATGCAAAGGGTAGTAGCTTTGTTAATTAAGTTTGTTCCACTGATTTCTTTACGACCATCATCAATAAATATACTACTTTGAAATATCTTTATACAGTGCTAATGTTTTTTACCTAAAAATAAACAGCTGAACCAATTCCTTTCCTGATATGCACTGTTTAATTGATAAGATTGATAAATTAAGGGGCTTAACGTCTAAACGAATCATTCAAAGTTTTCTTAGAGTAATTATACAGAATTGTTTGGCTATTGACACTATTCCTTTTATTAATGAAGTTTAACCACTACAAACACGGATGATTTTTCAAAATAGAGTATCCCAATAAGTTATAGAGAAGAAGATTCTAGAATGTTTCTAGATCATTCATCCCTTGATGTATGGAATAGATGCATTCTTGACAAGTTGTCCATATAGCGTAACCCGTTTTTCTATATATTCCGATTATATAATTGGAAATGTGTTCCTATGGAAAACATATCGGCCCCAAGACATAATAAAAACACTTAAGAATGTAGAAAACCTGTTTTAAACACATATTTCATATAAATGGTTTAATCAACTAGGAATGATGCTGGATGTTTCAAGAAGAAGTACCTTTTCTATTATAATGCACAGATTTCATAAGTTTCGTCATGGCCAATGTAACGGGCGTGTGGTAAGCCCGTGGGCTTAGTCGTTGGGATCGACTTTACGCTTGTTACAAAGTACTTTATTTGGATTTTGTGTCATGCTGTTGTGAACGGGTCATGCAAGCCACTAATGTGAATAGATTTACATGTGGAATAAAGAACTCGGAGACAACTAATTACAAATCAAATAATTTCGATATTTTTACACTGTTTTATATCGTGGTCTCAAGTTTGTTTTGCAATAACACTACTTCTAAATAATTGAGTTCTTCATATTGAAAGCCTAAAAAGTACAAAACTGGACTGTTGATGATTGGAAAAGTGTGTTATGGATGTATAAGTACAAGCGTGAAATATCTGGTTCAAAGCATAGGTTGTATGTCTGATGGAAGAAAGGTGAAAGATACTTACCTCACTCGGAGAATTTGAGTACTTGATAATAATTCGCGAACTCGGAGGAAAATCCCGTACTCTCGAAGGAGATTGACTTTTTGGTTTCAGACAGGGGTTTTTAAACCATATTTTCTTGGTATTCTCTCGACTTTCCAAATAGTATCCAGAACTATCCGCAAGCAGTTATACCACCTTATTGGTCGGTCTGTGCAACTTCCTGGGCTAGTTCAAAACAATAACCAAAACTCTCAAGTTATGGTGAGTTAGCCGGTTGCTTTTTTACTTGTATCAATACACTAGCGTCTTGTAAGGAATATGGCATCAAAGTACCGCTTTTGCTTGTTAGCATCAGTAATCCATCACAACCTGTCACGAGTACACGCGCACTTATTTCGTTGCTAGGCAATATCTTTATGTGCTTTTCAATGCCACTGACTATTTCGTAATACTGACGTCCTTAATCACGCCATTTCTCCATGTATATGTTCATTCAAAAACTTGTTACAACTTTGTTTTTAAGCTCTTTTTAACTATTAATTATACTGAAGCAATTGCAAAATTCCCTCAAAAATATTCAATTGCTTCAGTAGAGCTTCTTTCTAAAGTGGGATCTTCCATCAGACTGTAACGAAAATTCACTGTGTTATTGGGGTCCTTATAGAACTTATATCTGTCCCTTATCTAATATCTTTGGCGAAATCATCTAAGTCAATTAAATTAGGGTGTATAGAAACAAACCATACGTCAGTTTTATAGAGGTTGGATTCTTTACAGTAGGTGTCTGTGATTTGATAGAGATATATTCAAACAATAAACAAACAGCACGCAATCCACTTGTTTTAAAATAATACATATATTCAAGACAAGTCAAATGTATGTACAAAAGGTATTTACACGATAGAATATCACAGTTGTATCTAAAACTAAATAAATCTCTTTTCTTGTCAAAAGGCCACAAGGCTTATTCAATTACTTTAAAACCCAACAAACAAACATTATTTTTCTCTACTCTATTCCTCACTATACAATATGTGATAAATTTACTTACATTACCCTGTGGGTTACCACAGTTGTAACCAGAACTTCAAATAATTCTCTTATTTTCGTTAAAGTCCATAGAGACAGGTCCAATTACTTTAGAATACCCTTTGACAAGACAAATTATTTTCCTTATTTCTGTTATACTGTGAAACTCACTTTAAAATATCGCCCATTATGACTAAACTAACAATCATGCAGTCTACCTTCTCTTTCACTAACTAAATGTTACCTGACTTAACTTCTTTTGTTGGTTACCACAGTTGCTTCCAGAGCTTTAAATAATTGTCTCTTTTTTCGTCAAAAGTCCACACTTTAGAACGAAACTGATAAGACAAATTATTTTCCTATCTCTACTGTTACAATACAGCTGTGAAACACTATAGAAATAACCCACTGAGGTTAATCCCCAACACACTGGCTAACTTTACGTTTTCTTTCACTGAGTAACCCTTATTCTGACTGAACTTAACTTGTGCTTGCTTGGTTGCCTGTATATATACATTTCTAACTGAGATCTAGAACTTTCTACAAACTAGAAGATGCCATGATGTAACAATTGAACTATACACACAATGTACAACTCTTTCCGAGTTACGTAACAAAATTTGTCATAACTATTGCTTTTAAAATAATTAACTTTAAACACTCTTGTTATGAAAACTAAATAACTATTAAGTATTAAATCACTAAATGATATAAATAATAACTCTTACACTAAACAGTTTTGTATATCCGACAATAAGCCCCTCTTCAAAACAATTATTCACAACATTTTTTTACACTATATACAAAGACGACACTAAGTCTCTTCATATAGTTTGCACCAACATTTATGGTTCCCTTGTAGGTCTCACTTCTCATAGGGCTTCACCTTGACAGAATCCTTTGTCCTCGTCTTGACCTTGACTTTTGTCCAGTCCTTCTATGCAGACATCTGTGCTCTAGCACAGTCGTTCTTGCAGGTCTTTCTTCTCTTAAGTTGACTTCCTTTTATGTCTTATCTCCACCCAGTGGTCTTATGCCTAGTAGGTCTTTATCTTCTATACCAAGTTCACTGTCTTCTGGTTCTGTATCTATGACAGCCACACCTGTCATGTCCATCTGACCTCAGTAGGTGCACCCATATGGTCTTTTTCCCTCTTTAAGTACCTCTTCAACAGACTGGTGTGGTAGGCCTTGGTTATCCCATCCACTTTGACCTAATAGTGCATTCTGTTGACCACTTCCTGTACAACAAAAGGGGCTTTCAACTGCCGAGTTAGATTGTTGTTGGCTGTGGGTAGCAGAACTAAGACCCCCTGACCAACGTCAAAATGTCAATCCTTGACCTTCTTACAAATACTTCTTACTGCCTTTAATGTGTTTGGCTTCGCCAGTAGAACTTCTTTGATAGGTCTGGTTCAATTCACCTTTTTGGTTCTCTATTTTGTAATTCTCTTTCCTCTTTTTCTTGTGCTTGATTTTCTCTTGGACACTGTCCCAATGTTTCTGCAGTGACGGGTCTTTCTTCTACACTTTCTTCAATTCCCGTAGACCTACATTCGGGATGTCACTTTTTGATACTTGAAGGAGCTTGATGACTTCCCTTGAGCTCTCTTGATGACTGCAGATCCCTCATCAGTCTTCTTTCTGTCTAGTTCCTCCACACTTCTGCTACCTGGTATGTTTCAAATCACCAAGCCATATATTGGTGCCTTCATACACAGGGCATTAAGGTCTCCTACATAGTAGGGAGTATCCACCTATATTTTTGCTATGGGGAACTTTCTTGCTGTCCCGTCAATTATAACACACAGGCATACCTTGCCTGTCATCTGGTCATCAGATACTAGACTGGTTCTCACCGCTGCACTACCGCATCCAGTGTCTCATAGGACCTTCACTTTCTTGTCCATGACATGGCCTTGACCTACTGGCATGTTGTGATCTGTAGTCACATCTCGATGATTGTCACATGCTCCAATCACTACTGACACTATTGATTCATTTGCTAACTTGAGCTGACCATTAGTTATGCACTAATCGATCATGGAAATGGCACTTCCTTCTTGTGATGATTCTGACGTGTATTCTTGATTCTCTTTCTTCTGGCAGTCACATCCATGGTGACAGTCACTCTTTTCTTGTTTCTTGCCAACACTATCTTTGTAAGTAGCTCCAGCTGCTTCATGTAGATATCTCTGCTGTTGCTTGTTAGTGATGGACTTGCACACCTTTGCAATTTGCCCTATTCTATAACAATATAGCATCTCTTCTCCCATTTGTCTGTTAACCTCCTGTCACCTTTGGTAGACTCCTGCTTCTGGTCAGCCACCATTGGTTTTGACTTTAACTGGTTATTCTTAGACTTGCCAGTTATACCGCTCCATGGGCTCCTGTGTACTGTTCTGCCAGCTTGATCATTTCGTCCACGTCTTTTCGTATTCACTCCTTTAGAAACAATGATATGTCACTTTAGCACGTGATCATGAACTGTTCACGTATTAGCAGATCTGCCAGTCCCTCAAACTATTTTCATACTTGGCCATGTAGATATGCCACAAACTGAAATACATTTTCTCCAGTGTCAGATTTGACTTCTCTGAATTTTCGACAAAACCTTCCTCCGTAAGTTCATAGCATTTCAGCAAGGCCACTTTTAACTTATCATAGTCCATGTCATCTTCCGATATCATGCCTGCATATACTTGTAGGGCTTTTCCTGTGAGAAGTGGGCTGACTTTGAGCGAATTTTTCAATCTCTCTAGGAAAGCATTCATGTCATCTTTCTGTTCCTCAAATTTGGGCATCTGGGTCAGCTGGCCATGATCCTGTTATCATTCTTGGGTCCTTCTTCTCAATTTGTGCTCTTATTTGCTCTATTTTTATTCTTTCCTCTCTCTACTTTTCTTCTTTCTCAATTTGTGCTATTATTCTCTCTATTTCTAGTCTCACCTCTCTCTCCTTTTCTTCTTTCTCAATTTGTGCTATTATTCTCTCTATTTCTAGTCTCTCCTTTTTCCTTTTCTTATTTCTCAATTTGTGCTGTTATTCTCGTTATTTCTAGTCTCTCCTCTCTCTCCTTTTCTTATTTCTCAATTTGTGCTGTTATTCTCTCTATTTCTAATCTCTCTTTTCTCTCCTGTTCTTCTTTCTCAATTTGTGCTCTTATTCTCCCTGTTTCTAATTTCTCCTCTATCTCCTTTTCTTCTTTCTTCCATTGTGCTCTTTCTTCTTTTAGTCTTTCTCTTTCCTCTCTTCTCTGTCTACACTGTTCTCTTTCTAGATCTTGTTGTTGTTTAGCAAACTCTCGTAGGTCATTATCTATTAACCCAAGATGCTCACTTCTGTCAATCTACTTATCAAAATCTGCTGAGATGTTTATGTTACGCCTCCAGTCGTTAGTTAATTTTCCGTAAATTCGTTCTGACGAAACTTTAGCGACACAAGTCCTTTCTTAAATAAAATTGGTTTATTCTTTCCGAATACAACTTTACGATACACCTAATTTCAACAGTTGCTCTGTAACAACACTATAATTCACGTCTCACGTGGCCAACAATATTTTGTTCGCATACATTCAATTACTCATTAACTACACTTTGTGACCATCTTATATATACCAGCATACCCCCAATCTAGTAATCTCCCGACAATTCACGAAGGTTCGAGAAAGAAGTCGCGTGATACTAGTCACGTGACCTCGCTGACGCAACACTGCCCCCTCCTTAGTATTGTTCGTCCCGAACAATAGCCACTTACATTAAACCAATAACAATTAACAATAACTTAATTAAAATGTACAGAATTACAAACACAAAATTACAATTCAACAAAGTCTCTTAATTTTACGGGACGTATCTTCTTCCGTACTGGTCTATGTCTCGTTTGCTTCTGCTTCATATGGGGTTCATCTGCTTCATCAGGAAATGTCCTATCGTCGATAACAGTCACATCAGTGGTAGTAACTTCATCAATAGCTTCACCGTTTCCCTTCTTAAAAACGAGTAGAGTTTCTTCTTCTATGGTGGCTTCTTCAGGTGTCACGTCTTCAGTAGCATGATTTGTTCTTTTGTCCACTTCGTCCCAACTGAAATGTCCTGGACCATGATAACGCCAAATCC
>NW_013667195.1:253188-262707 GCF_000517525.1 Limulus polyphemus
TCTGCCTGTCCATTATGCCCATGTGCTCAATAGTTACCCACACTGGTCACCACAATCTTGTAGAATGTCCTGTCACACAAACAATATTTTGTCCGCATACATTCAATTACTCATTACACTGTTCTCCGTCACGTTGTGACCATCTTATCTATACCAGACTAACACATATCTAGTAAATGCTAGGGCATTCTTGAAGGAACAGGATATTTCTAGAAAATGGGTGGCATGATACTAGTCACGTGACCTCGCTGACGCAACAATATTATACTATACATAGTACAGAAACTCATGTTTACATTTACAGTATAAAACACCAAATAATGATCAGAAATAATAGGCCTCCTATGATAGACTCTATAACTTCACCAGATTATGGTATAGTAAGTGTATTATAGGGTATTTATGTTAAACATGCATTGTATAACTTAATATTGTGAAAAGTGTCGTTTACTAGTGATTTGTTTGTGGACTATAATGCAATCAAATAAAATGAAGTGATGAATAACACTAAATTCTATAGTAAGACATTTATAGACATGGCCCTGAAGAAGGAACACGAATCAGTGTTTTAATTTAATGTTCAAATCCTGGTTTCGTAGAGTTCTTATAGCATTTGTCAGTATTAATTTTTTTAAATCGTTAAGTAGGGAGAAATAGGTCTAAATTGTAACTGACCTCCCAGGTCACGAACCAACCAAACACGACCCAGACTAGATGTTTTAGTAAACATACTGTGTATAGAAGCACATTATACTCATATAATAGTAAACTGACACACGACGATTTATAAGCATAATGAAATGGTTTACTTTGGAGGAAGCATACTGAATGTTTCGACAAAACATTGGTCTATCTTCTTTTGGTATGATCATAGTATGACACCAGGAGAAGACAGGTCAATGTTTTGTCGAAACATGTAATATGTTCTCCCCAAAATAAACTCTTTCATCATGCTTATAAATAGTTGTCAGTTTACTATCACGCATGCCGTGTTTCACGTTTTTCATGATGCATTCATTCACCATTATAACGACAGAACACATTTTCCTAATCACTAGTAAACATTCATAGCCTCTTATAGAATAATGAGCAGGCCGATGGTAATAGCCACATGTCAGCAAATTCAGCTCTCTCACAGTAACTGGAATGAGGCCTACTACTTGACAAACAGCGAACAGTGCTTCTAACTCAGAAGGTCTCGTGACATTTATGTTCAAGCATTATAACACAAATTATATTGTTACGACAGCGGAATTCGCGCGACGTTGGGACCTTGCGCTGGAGTTCTAGAAAGATCGAGGAACCTGTCGAACGTCCTAGCATTTGCTAGACGCGCGCTCTTATTGTATATAAGCGCGGCAAATAAAGCGAGAGAATCAATCGGAACTGGAGTAGCAGATAGAGAGATTGGAGATAATAGACATAGTTAATCGAGTCAAGTGAGCAGTAGTGACCGAAGTAAAGTGCGTGAATCGTTGTGAATTATAGCGTGTGTTTAATTTAAAATGACTGTGGAAATTAAGTGTATTGCAAAGTTGTATTGAGAAAGAATAAACTAGTTTTATTTAAGAAAGGACTTGTATCGCTAAAGTTTCACCCGAAAGAAATTATACGGGAAATTAACAAACGACCAGAGACGTAACAATATATAATCTGAGTAAGTAAGTAAAACCATTTCTAACATCGCAAACAAATCCAAAATTTCATTCATGCAATCTGTACAAAAATTATGTTTTAACACTTACTGAGAACATCGAAAAATACAATAGTTTAAAAATGTTTACACATAAACAAAAGAAGTATAAAACACATAGTTAGTCCGTATTACACTAATGCGTTTACCGCAGACTGCTTCTCAGACATTCAGCTGAAACTCAACTAGATAGTATAGATTGAGCAATTATTGCAAAATATGAGAACATTAACTTGTTACTACACATTGCTCGATAGCCCAGAAAGTACGGGTCACGATACCTTTGCAATTGTTGATTTAATAATCGGTATTTCTAGGACTTCATTAGTGCTATAGTTTCAGATTGTCGATGTGTTTGATGGGTGTACGTGCACCACATGATCATTGTAACTAGTAATTCACGTCATCGAACTATTAACAGGTCAGACATGGACCAGTCTAACCAAAACGGTGTTTTTTCTATGCTGTGGGCATATACTACAACCATATCCAATCACTAGGCTTGAACGTTTGTTCACTACTGGCCTATCGTAGCACCTCTTTTGATATATGCACGGTTACTTTGCCAATCTGCTGTGGTGAGAACTCATGAGTATCAGTTATTGCAGAATACAGCCATTTCACATAATTATGTGGAAACCAAGGTACCTTTGTGCTGGGTAGAGCACCAAGGCTACTGGGAGTTGTACTTCTTGTTAAAACATCAGGAGATTTGGAAAACAATCAGTCAACTGTTGCTCAGTTGTGCAGTATGTTATCATACCATTACCAGATCGAAGAGCGTTATCTTGAAACGTCATCTTTGTAAAATATAAACATAAAAATTTGGCGATTGTTTACCCCATTCTTAAATTTCAGTGAGATTTATCATGCCTATTCAGGTATTTGAACGATTAGCGAGGAAATTTTGTAAGCTTATATGTGAGTTAGTCGTACTTACTATTAATAAAGGAAATTTTTGTTAAGAATTACCGGTGTTTTAGGCCCACAGTAGCGTCTGTTGAAAAATTTTGTATTTGAGGTTAGGCCTACAGGAGAAAGCGATGTAGGAAACGTTAACGAAGTAAATCTGTTATTGTTACGTAGGTTGAATTTAACATTATGTTTACCAAATAATCCAAAAATATAAAGGCCTAACGATAGAACGTGGAATACTAGCAAAATTTAATTATGTTTTATTTCCTAGTGTTTTTTTATTGACAATTTATTTTCAAATCGCCGTTGATTCAAAGCAACATCTACACAAGATGGCGCTAGTATTGTATAGAGTTTCCATTACCGCTCTACTAAGATGTACTGTATTGTAGAGTTTATTAAGCGCCGTTTAGACTTACTGTATAATTTGTGCTTATATATTCAGAAGTAGTAGTGTCATTAGTAATAATACTTTTGTTATAATAATACAACATATCAATTTTACAATTTAATTCACCTTTTCTTGGATTAGAAATTGTCATTATTAATATTATAACATGTCTGAATATTCAGATGTTCGAAGTGGAAAGCTGTTATTAAAAGGTGAAAAAAAAGTAAAAAGAAAAAGAAAGACAAACATCGAAAAAGACAAAGAGATGGGACAGAAAAACCTGCGATTGATGAGGATGAAATTACACATGGAGGATGGTGGGCCATAAGCAGTTTAAATGATATCAGTGGATCAATTGCTATTGAGATGGCACCTTATTGTTATGTAAAAGCTGTTGATAATGGACTTTTTATATTGGGAGAACCTCATTTACGTGGAGAAGGCCCTTCACCAGAAGAAATTTTGACAGCAGTTAGATTATCAGATACAAAGATAGCCTTAAAGTCTGGTTATGGAAAGTACTTAAGAGTAGGAACCACTGGTGTAGTGATTGGACGTTCAGATGCCATTGGAGGGATGGAACAGTGGGAACCTGTTTTTCAAGATGGCAAATTAGCTTTACTTGGCTGCAACGACTGTTTTCTATCTTGGAATGATGAGGGAAATATTGTTGCCATTAGCAAAACAGCTCATGAAAGAGAAATCTTGAAGTTGAGGTCAGTTTCACAAAGAGTTAAATCAGAAAAGGATGATGTTCCGGAAGAAGAAAAAGGAAATGTCACTGAATGTGAAATCAGCTATGTAAAAAAGTTTCAGAGTTTTCAGGATAGGAAACTGCGAATAAGTAAAGAAGACAAATCGGTCGTCAAAAAAGCTAAGCTCCAGGGGAATCTGCATGAAGTTCTGCTTGATAGGAGAGCCAAAATGAAGTCTGATAAGTTTTGCAAATGAATGTATGTGTAACATTCTAAGGTGTAGTAAACTTATTTAACAGTTATGACACAGAAACTAATGGTCAAGTATTGAAATAGAAATACTTCTCAGAAGTGTTATAATTGTTTTGTTTTTCTTTCAAGATTATAAAATAAAAAATAGAAGGCTCAAAAACTGAAAAAGTAATTGAAGGATAGTTGAAAAAAGAATATATTCAGTAGTTTAAGGCTTAGATAATCTTAAGGTATACAAGATATTTTTTGCTAATGAGAAGTTTATCGATTTTGCAGTTTTATACAAAATTAATCCATTTTGCTTGATTAAGATATTTTAAAAAAAAACTGAAAATTTAAATGAATGTATATTCAGAAAAAAACATCTTTTAAATGCCTAATGGAGGGTGGTATTGCATTTCCAAGCTTTGTCTAATTTAAGTCTTTTTTTTTTTTTCTTTTGGCTAATTTTTCACTTGCAGTAATTTTAAAGAGCATTTGTATATCCAGCCATTGTTTATCATATATTGATTGGTTTTAATATTTCAGCACCTTTCATGTTGTTGTTAGGTGTTTTTGTAGCATTACTAGTAATCCTTTGAAGGATAAAACATGTAATCACAACTGCAAAATAAATACGTCTTTAAACTCCCTTTTTTTGATAGAATTTTATGAAGATGTGTGTAAGAATAAAGATGGATAAAAATAATATTACACAAATTTGTTTGCATAAACATTATGTAATCAGTGTAAAACCTTTGTAAAACTTTATTGCTTATTTGTATCAATAAAACAATACATTTCACTGTTATGGGATGCTGTTTACCATTTTTAAGTAAAAGATTACATTCTTGTACGTACTATTTCATTTTTTTAAACTGAAATATAACCATAACTTTGAATTCCGATTTATTTTTTTAGTTTCTTTTGTACTAAATAAAACCATTTATAATGTAAGGGCAATGATTTTATGGAGAGGTGGTAACCTTGTTGTACTGTAATTTATTTATATCACTTAGAAGAATGTATGTGTAAAGATCGACCCAGAGTGGAGAAGTGATTTTTCAAGACTTCTGGGGATGCTGAGTGAAGCATACATCTATAATGAAGTGTCTGCTTGACTTTTCTATGTAGTAGATATTACCCCTTTTATGTAACATCTGTTCCAAAGTTGAACAACCATTTATAAACCTGAAAGAATGATTATTAACTTTGGAGAAAAATGTAAGATAATTAAATTTAATTACTAAAAACTAACTTTGATTGTTTTAATTTTATCAAGAACATGCATATTATTAAAAAAAAAGGAAATCTACCGGAAGTGAAGCAGCTAAACATAAAACTTTAACACTCAAATGATATTGAACAGTTACAACATGATCACATTAATTCAGAGCTTGTTAAGAAAAAATTGGGAAGTTTAAAGAATGCTAAGGTTCATGAGCAGGATAATATTTCCTCAAGAGTTTTCAAGGAGTTTAAGGATTAGATATGCGAGCCAGTTGAATTGGTGGTAAGTTCCAGAAGAATGGAAGTTGTATAAAATTACTCCTCTTTCAAAGGGAGATGGTAAAAAATGTCCAGGTATTATAGGCCTATTAGTCCCCATTAATGTTTGGAAAAGTTTTTTGAAAATGTGATAAAAGATGCTTTGCAAACTTGTTTAACAAAGTTTAAAATTTTGTTGGATAGCCAGCATGGTTTCACTGAGGGAAAATCTGGCCCTACTAATCTTTTGACATTCTTTCCTGCTTATGTAAGTAAGGGTGTGGTTTGGTGTATCTGGATTTTCAGAAAGTATTTGACAAGGAGCCACATTAAAGGCTTTTAAAAACATTATCTGTATGGGTGTGGTTGGATAAGCTAGCTCATTGGATAGAAGAAAGCAGAGTATTGTTGTAAATGTAATCAAGTCAAACTGTATTAATGTAGGAAAAAAGCCCAAAATTTGAAAATTTATGTTTATGATTATTTGAGTTCATAGAAGTTGAATTATTCCATTCATACATTTGATGATTGACCTCATATATGCCTGAAAAGTGCACCTGACTCTGTATTACATATAAATATACTTGTCAAGTTAACAGACTGTATCATTGAATATACATATAATGCCATGATATATAAGCTGTGTTATTAATATGTTTATGTCTCATACATTTCATATAATGTTACATATCATGCTATTATTGCAATAAATAACTTAAAAATGTTTTTTGTTCTACTACTCATTGTGTTTTGGTATTAAATAAATTTGTGTCTTATTTTTCTGGCCACCATTGTAATGACCAGAGTACTTCACTGTTAGGACCGTTGCTTTTTTTGATTACAATAATGAAATAGATGAAGAATTGATCAGTTAATTACATAAATTTGCTGATATTAAGGTCTTTGGTGTTACTGGCTGTGGGGAAGATGCTGCTTTACAAAAGGCAAATGACTTTTAACTGATAAAAACGTCTTTGTAATAAAATGAGTATTGGTTTTATACCAATAAAAAGTAAAATTAAATTTAAGAAAAAACTTCACTATCATGAAGCATAATATTAACCATAAAACAAATAATGTAAATGTTTAAACAAACTGCATCTTTTAAAAATATGAGACTGAAATACAAGATTTATGTTTTTTTTTTTTCCATTATGAATTATAATCTAAATGTGTGTGACAATAACATTTAAGAATGATCCTTTGTTTTGCAGCAAGTTGTTTCTCAAATGTAGTGCATTTAAACCTCTTAACAATACATTTGTTTATAAAAAAATGTTTGATAGAGAATTCAGGGATGTGTGTTGACAAAAAAAAAAGTTCTGTTATAGGTTTAATGAAATCAAGGGCACCATGCTATGGGCAAAGGAGGTGGTGTGGAGGCAGCGTGGTTTTAGATAGGAATTTCACCACAGCTTTTTGGGGAAATTTTCATCCTTTGTGAATGAGGTCACCAGTGCTTTACAGTTGATGCTGTTTCTTTATTTTCAGATAGCTTTTGATGAATATTATATTACAGTAACTTGTTCTTCTATCGTAGGAAGGATGCACTGGATAAAGTGCAGAGGTAGCTTGTAGAATGATACTGAATTGCAAAACATTGGGCTTGGAAGAAAGGCATATAGTAGGGTAGAATAACTAACTAGAGGTGACTTGATTCAGATGTTACAAGTTATTGGTGTCTTGGAATTTTTTGTGGTTTGTTTAAGTGGTGGAATAATAAGGTTGGAAAAGATACTTTTTATGGGTAATAGATGTAAGGTTTGGAAACTTAAACACCTATGTCATGTAACCACTAAAACACATCCCATAATGCCTCAAATAAACAAAACGTTTCTTAGCCTTGCATCCATAGCTTTAAGTTTATCCGAACTATGTTGGATAGCATACTGTCATGCAGAGCTTACCCTTAGTTTGGGTTGATTGCTTTTTCAGTAGGTGGAGAGATGGCTCGTTTTATAAAAATTACTGATCCTAAACAGATAATAGTGTTACAAGCAATACTGTTGATATGTCAAGATTTTATAATAATTCTTGAAAATTAGTGCTTTGCAGTAATGAACATGAATGTTTTTATGAATTTTCATCTTACAGTATCACTGTTTTACTCACAACTAGTTCTTACAAGTTGTCTTTCAAAATTTGTAGTGTACACTGGAGGGATTTAGACATTTTGATAAAAGTTTAGAAAAAATTACCTTTACACTCCAGATAAATATAAAAGAATATATTTTTATTTCAACCAAGGTTTTGCCTTTGCAGCTTCATCAGGGTTATGTATATTAACCCTGATGAAGCCATGTACAAGGAAGTTTATAAGGTATAATTAAGCATGTTTCTCACCTGATTCTATGTGTGTGTGTGTGCATGGCTCGATTTTAATTGTCATCCAAGACAACTAAAAACTTCCTCGGACGACCAGCTTAAACCCGTGTTGTCTAATGGACGACTAGTACCCTGGAACAGATCCTTACTCAAAACAGCATCACAGTCTACTGTACACTTATCCATGCCCACACTACACATGTAATGTTGACTCTGATCCTCAACCAAAATCATTGGTATATTCCCTAACTAAGAACTCCAAAATTTGAACTCCCACAAAAATATCTTTTAGTCCATTTTTTGTTGAAAAAGATTGTACTTTGTACAAGAGAAGTGTTGGTACAATCCACCAAAAGGGGGTGAAAATGTTAGGAAAAGTTTGCTTTTGTGATTGGATAACAATGCTGTTTGTCATTTAACTTTCTATCATGGACAAGCTATGCCTATGTGCTGCTTTATGCACATACATTTTGTATGGAGTTCAACTGAGCGTGAATGGCCATGTGTGGTAACACAGTACAGTATATACAGCTCAGTTACATTACCACACATAATGTGCAATGTTAGTATGGGCGGGCAACAAAAACGAATGCTGATAACATGAATATTGAGTGAGATTAATTTCTAATATAGATGCTTATGACAATAAAACTAACATGGCTGTCTCTGATTATTACTGATAAACTTTTGGTAAGAATTAAAACGATTGGATTTACAAAATTAAACTCAAGAATTTTCATTGTTAAGCATCACAGTTGGAACACTGACCCCCTTATGATTACGCACGTATAGGACTAAGGCTAACATTAGACAGACACGACCAATCGAGTCTAGGAAATACAGAAGGCTTAGCTTCCATGAAAAAAGTGGGAAAATCCACAAATTAAACTTAACATAATAATGATAACTACAAACAAACTTTTATGAAAGTTTTGATCAGTATCAAACAGAATAATAATAAATAAAATAAGGCTAGCTTTGCCTCTCTCCATGTTAATACAAACTAAGAGTGTGAATAACAGTACATATCAGTGGTGTGTGTACATATTACAGTAACGTGTGAGAGTTCCGATGCAAGTCTAGTCGTACTTGGCTGTACTTGGCGGGCAGGCAGAGCTGATTAGAATAAAAACATTGAATGTGATTGGCAAAGATCTCTGTTTTGTTTACAAATTTTACAGGTTATTCATTTGATTGTTTGTTTCCTTAAGATACTATGTAACATTAATATGGTTTGGGCTGATTTTTTCAAATATAGTTAAACTTCCTGGGAAATAAGGCATCAAAAATTAGTTGAGTGAAGATGCAAAATTGCCAACTAAACATTATTTGTACTTTTTGGAAATAAATGAGATATAAAAGCATCAAAATTCTTGTAACTGGGTCTTTGTACATCAACATTGTTGTAATTGGCTGTTTTTTGGGGGGTCTATATATTTATTTATTTTTTGACAACCTGGAAATTTCCTTAAAATTGAGCCCTGGTACGTATATTGTTACGTCTCCGTATGCTAATTGATTTCCCGTAAATTCGTTCCGACGAAACTTTAGCGACACAAGTTCTTACTTAATAAAACTGGTTTATTCGTTCCGAATATAACTTTACGATACACTTAATTTCAACAATCGCGCTAAAACAAACGCTATAACAACGAACGTGCTCAACTTTAATAATACTCTCTGACTGCAGATCAATTACTCATTGTCTACACACACATTGTTACGTCACGCCGTAACCATTTTATATATATCAGACCACCCCCCAATCTAGTAAATGCTAA
>NW_013667196.1:0-3565 GCF_000517525.1 Limulus polyphemus
AAGTAACTAGACTAACACGGCCGTGCAGACCTGACATTAACATTTCCCAATCGTTCAAGTAACTAGACTAACACGGCCGTGCAGACCTGACATTAACATTTACCAATCGTTCAAGTAACTAGACTAACACGGCCGTGCAGACCTGACATTAACATTTACCAATCATTCAAGTAACTAGACTAACACGGCCATGCAGACCTGACATTAACATTTACCAATCGTTCAAGTAACTAGACTGACACGGCCGTGCAGACCTGACATTAACATTTACCAATCGTTCAAGTAACTAGACTAACACAGCCGTGCAGACCTGACATTAACATTTACGAATCGTTCAAGTAACTGGACTAACACGGCCGTGCAGACCTGACATTAACATTTACACGTAGAAGAATTATAGGCCTGATCACGATAATGGAAGTGGATTGAAACATCAATCGTTTACTGTCTGCTATATATTTATAACAATATACAACTTACAAAGGAAATTAATTTCGTTATATCTTAACAAAAAAGCATTTGAACCCAAGGTTTTTATGTTATTAATACAGAAGGAGAGACAAATCTTTGATTTAATGTTTCCTTTATGCTACCTTCTAAACTTTGATGAAGGTTTTACAGTACAAAACAAGTCTATCTGATAGGGGGGTTTATTAAACTTACGTCAGGAAAATCACAGTGGTCGAAACTGGCTTGAAGAAAGTTCTTTGCTGCTGACTTGTGTTTCTTGGTAGCTAATTCAGCAAGTCCAGCTGCACAACGAAGCTTTGTTAAGATTGGTTGATTTGTATCTTTTCCATGTACCTAACAATACAAGATATAAACATGTGCATTTAAAAACAAAATTAAAAATGCTACAGAATGAAAAGCTGCAGTATATAACAGTGATCAATGAACACATAACCCTTTTTAATTACTATCAATCATCACACAACTTTTACTAATCATGACCAATCAACACACAATCCTTACCAATCATGAACAATCAGCACATAGCCCTTACCAATCATGAACAATCAACACACAATCCTTACCAATCATGAACAATCAACACACAATCTTTACCAATCATGAACAATCAACACATAACCCTTATTAATTCTGACCAATCAACACATAACCCTTACCAATCATGAACAATCAACACATAACCCTTATTAATTCTGACCAATCAACACATAACCCTTACCAATCATGAAAAATCAACAAACAACCATTATTAATTCTGACCAATCAACACATAACCCTTACCAATCATGACCAATCAACCCATATCCCTTACCAATCAAGATCAACCAGCACATAACCCTTACCAATCATGACCAATCAAAACATAACCATTACCAACTGAGGTATAAGCTCCGAAGATGAGAGACAATCACCAAAAGTGTTCAGGACTTATCAGTGAAGTAAATAATGTGCATTGTAACTACTATCATTAATGTGTCTGCAAACATAATCCAGAAATTAAATAAAGAAATTACTGTTTAGGTAAATGAGGTTAGACTTAGTACTAATCACAGTCAACAAAGAATTGGGCTCACCATTCATAAAAACCACATCCCAAAAGAAAGCCACAAAACATACGGGAACACCATAGTTTACTCATTAACCCTTCTAAACCAGAGAGTTATCATTGACATTTCTTAAATATGTTACAAAATGATAAGATGTTGATTCTGAAATATTCGTGAGTTAAAAAGTGTGGAAAAAGTTGGGAGTTATTATTTTTACTTAAAATTTTGTCATTTCACATGAGGGTGTGTACTTATAGGTTAATAGGTCCTCTGCAGTTCAAACAGGGTTAGAATTATAACAAGATCTTTTATTCACACCGCAGAATCAACAAGAAAAATGTATTGACAGATAAATGAAGGCCTGGTTTGAAAATGAGTTGAAAGTTTAATCCTACAATCTGTGCTATTTATCTGGACAAAAATACAATGACTGGAAGTTCAATGAAAAAATTTTTCCAAGCTTGTAGATAAAATATGTTTTGTGGGACACTTTAATGTTTTTTTAACTTGCAGAAAGACACGTGTATATAAAGGTACATATAATCTCTCCTAACCCCACCTATAAATGGGGTATTGTGTTACATGGCTTACGGAAATATACAGTACACATCGGAAACGGCACAAAGGCGATGCTTGTTTCTTATATTGCAAAAGTGGACAACATTAACTTCATCTAGAATGATGAACAAAATGATACAGCAATAAGGAGAATAGATATTTCTTTTGGTCCACAAAATAAATTACAACAGTTTATATTTAATGCACTAAAGACATGCTGAAACAAAAGAAGTACAGACAAACTGGCCCTAGAAGTGGGGTCAATCTATTGACCTTAATGCACTAAAGACATGCTGAAACAAAAGAAGTACAGACAAACTGGCCCTAGAAGTGGGGTCAATCTATTGACCTTAATGCTCTAAAGACATGCTGAAACAAAACAAGTACAAACAAACTGATCCTAGAAGAGGGGTCAATCTACTGACCTTAATGCACTAAAGAAACACTGAAACAAAACAAGTACACATAAACTGGCCCTAGAAGAGGGGTGAATCTACTGACCTTAATGCACTAAAGACATGCTGAAACAAAACAAGTACACATAAACTGGCCCTAGAAGAGGGGTGAATCTACTGACCTTAATGCACTAAAGACATGCTGAAACAAAATAAGTACAAACAAACTGGCCCTAGAAGTGGGGTCAATCTACTGACCTTACTTTGATACATAAGTGAGGTCAGTAAAGTGAGTCAAACAGTTTGAAGAAAACCTCATTACCTCAGCAAACTCTGGAGTAGCTTCAGCTTTGTTGACGTAGCTCAACACATGAGACCAATTCTGCAGGTAAACACTCACCTAAACAAAAAAAATTTTAACTCATAAGCATGTTTTAGAAAGCTCTCATAACTACAGTTAAGCTTTTCTTACAAATTATGTGTTGTTACAAAATAAAATACCAATATTTTCTATCTCCCCGTGTTTCTGTTAGCTTGTTGGCAAGTTTTAGCAAATTTTCAGTATCTTCAAAACAGAAAACACAACAAAAAATTAGTCACAATTAAACTGATCAGTGTTTATAAGAGTGAACATAATGAAGGATATATATAACATATATATTGGGTTATAACATGGCCTTTTACCCAGTACCAAGAATCACCACACTGTCTGGGATATGACAGAATAGCAGCAGTTGGTATGCTATATATATATATTGGGTTATAACATGGCCTTTTACCCAGTACCAAGAATCATCACACTGTCTGGGATATGACAGAATAGCAGCAGTTGGTATGCTACATATATATTGGGTTATAACATGGCCTTTTACCCAGTACCAAGAATCATCACACTGTCTGGGATATGACAGAATAGCAGCAGTTGATACGCTATTCGTATTAGTAAATTGTTTGACAACTGTTAACATACTAGTAGTTGATATATTTATGTTAGCAAACTGTTTGACGTCTGTTTACATAATAGTAGTTGATATATTTATGTTAGCAAACTGTTTGACAACTGTTTACATAATAGTAGTTGATATATTTATGTTA